>NC_053394.1:431957049-432236348 GCF_905171765.1 Bufo bufo | reverse complement strand
AACCACATGTCCCCCCCCACACCACACACAGCATGTTCACCCCCCCCCCCCCACACCACACCACAGCATGTTCACCCCCCCCCACAACACAACAGCATGTTCACCCCCCCCCCACACCACCACACAGCATGTTCACCCCCCCCCCCACACACAGCATGTTCACCCCCCCCCACACCACACACAGCATGTTCACCCCCCCCCCCCCACACCACATGTTCACCCCCCCCCCCCACACCACATGTTCACACCACACACAGCATGTTCACCCCCCCCACACCACACACAGCATGTTCACCCACACCACACACAGCATGTTCACCCCCCCCCACACACAGCATGTTCACCCCCCCCACACCACACACAGCATGTTCACCCCCCCCCCCACACCACACACAGCATGTTCACCCCCCCCCACCACACACAGCATGTTCACCCCCCCCCCCACCACACACAGCATGTTCACCCCCCCCCCCCCCACACAGCATGTTCACCCCCCCCACCACACACCAGCATGTTCACCCCCCCCCACCACCACACACAGCATGTTCACCCCCCCCCCCCCCCCCCACACAGCATGTTCACCCCCCCACACCACACACAGCATGTTCACAGCATGTTAGCCTTTACCATATTATATACCATGAGTGACGTCACTGTACATCTCCTCCTGTATATTATATACCATGGGTGACATCACTGTACATCTCCTCCTGTATATTAGATACCATGAGTGACACCACTGTACATATCCTCCTGTATATTATATACCATGAGTGACATCGCTGTACATCTCCTCCTGTATATTATATACCATGAGTGACATCGCTGTACGTCTCCTCCTGTATATTATATACCATGAGTGACATCACTGTACATCTCCTCCTGTATATTCTATACCATGAGTGACATCACTGTACGTCTCCTCCTGTATATTATATACCATGAGTGACATCACTGTACAGCGCCTCCTGTATATTATATACCATGAGTGACATCACTGTACAGCGCCTCCTGTATATTATATACCATGAGTGACATCACTGTACATCTCCTCCTGTATATTATATACCATGAGTGACTTCACTGTACATCTCCTCCTGTATATTATATACCATGAGTGACTTCACTGTACATCTCCTCCTGTATATTATATACCATGAGTGACTTCGCTGTACGTCTCCTCCTGTATATTATATACCATGAGTAACGTCACTGTACGTCTCCTCCTGTATATTATATACCATGAGTAACGTCACTGTACGTCTCCTCCTGTATATTATATACCATGAGTGACGTCGCTGTACGTCTCCTCCTGTATATTATATACCATGAGTGACGTCGCTGTACGTCTCCTCCTGTATATTATATACCATGAGTAACGTCACTGTACGTCTCCTCCTGTATATTATATACCATGAGTGACGTCGCTGTACGTCTCCTCCTGTATATTATATACCATGAGTGACGTCGCTGTACGTCTCCTCCTGTATATTATATACCATGAGTGACATCACTGTACATCTCCTCCTGTATATTATATACCATGAGTGACGTCGCTGTACGTCTCCTCCTGTATATTATATATCACCTGTAATCTCTGTACTCCACTGTACGTCTCCTCCTGTATATTATATACCATGAGTGACATCGCTGTACGTCTCCTCCTGTATATTATATACCATGAGTGACGTCGCTGTACGTCTCCTCCTGTATATTATATACCATGAGTGACATCGCTGTACGTCTCCTCCTGTATATTATATATCACCTGTAATCTCTGTACTCCGCTGTACGTCTCTATGATAAATACCGTACCCCGACTGACGTCGGACGTCAACTACGTAGAGCCAGCGAGACACGGTATGGTCACTGGTTACCAAGGCGTGACGTTGCGCCCTCCAGAGGAGCAGGTAAGGTCAGTCTTGGTACAGGTTACACAGACTCCTATCCTCGCGGGCACAGAGAGGCAATAAGCTGCTGCAGGGAAAACAGCGCTGTCTCAGCCCGGGTATCTGCCACCAGTTTCTGGTTTGATATAAGCCCGGTCCGCTAACGGGATTATATAGGGTGAGAAACCAACCCGCGGTAGCTTATAACTAGGCTGAAACACGAACGTGGGGATTCGTGATCGAGATACAAGATAGCACAAGATTAAATTATATATTTAATCGCCGTAAGGGCACACTAGACAATACACTATACACACAAGGATATATACAGTGGTCTGAGGTTACAGATACAGGTGATATAGGTACAACAGGGTTAAGCAGAACAAATGCAGGGCTCCAGATGGCGACCAAAACGGTCGCCAATGCGCCTTAAAATTTGCAGATGGCGACAAGACTTTTTAGTCTTGTCGCCATTTGCAATTGTACCGCCGCGATCCTGCGCAGCCTACGTTCTCTTCAGTAGCACAGTGGAGAAGGAAGGAGTCCCTCCCTCTCCACAGTGACGCGGCCGCCACTACCACCAATGGGGATATAGCAGGGAGGAGGAGGGGAGGAGCTGTCGCCACTGCGCCACCAATGAATGTAAAACATAAGTATAGGCAGCGGTATCGCAGACCCGGCACCCGGCCTCAATAACAGGGCATGCGATCCGCGGCCATTAACCCCCTCAGGTGCCACAGATCGCATGCCCTGTTATTGAGGCCGGGTGCCCGGTCTGTTATACCGCTGCAGACAATTGTATAAAGGAGTTAGAGGACCTTTCATGGGTCCAAAGAATATGAACTTATCAGCAGGCTGCATAGAGCGGCGCCCAGGGATCTAAGTGCACTTACTATTATTCCTGGGCACCGCTCCGTTCGTCCGCTGTGGCCCCCGGTATTTTCAGCATTCAGAGGAAGGAGGAGGAGACGCCAGTGTCTCTCCTTCTCCCTAACAGCAGCGCTGTCCAATAACAGCGCAGAGCTCAGAGCCAGGGAGGAAAAAACCTCCCTGGCTCTGAGCTCTGCGCTGTGATTGGACAGCGCTGCTGTCAGGGAGAAGGAGAGACACTGGCGTCTCCTCCTCCTCCTCCTTCCTCTGAATGCTGAAAATACCGGGGGCCACAGCGGACGAACGGAGCGGCGCCCAGGAATAATAGTAAGTGCACTTAGATCCCTGGGCGCCGCTCTATGCAGCCTGCTACTAAGTTCATATTCTTTGGACCCATGAAAGGTCCTCTTTAAACATTTATTGGTGGTGCAGTGCGCTCTCCCAAAGCCTCTCCCCCCCCCCCATTATCACTGGCCACAAGTCGTCGTGTCCCCCCCCATTGTTATATGGTGGCCACAGGGTCCCATCCTGTTCATTGGTGGCAGTGGCAGATTACACTGCTGGGGCTCAGATCGTTACCATGGCAGCCAGGACGCTACTGAAGTCCTGGCTGCCATGTTCAGCTCCCTGCTGCTGTGTGCACAGAGCCCAGGGCAGCAGGGAGATGTGCGAGATCCTATTCACCCTGATAGAGCTCTATCAGGGTGAATAGCACAAGGGATGAAAAGATCCAGGTTCTAGTCCCTAAGGGAAGAAATGGTTATTAAATAAAAAGTAAAAAAAAAAAAAAAAAGAAACACCAAAATACTAAAAGTTTAAATGGCCCCCTTCCCAGTTTTACATATAAAATTTACAAACAATAAAGAATAAACATATTACATATCGCCACGTCCCAAAAAGTGTGAGCTATTAAAATATAAAAAAATATTTCCGCTCGGTGAAGGCCGTAACAGAAAAAAAAAACTCTAAACCACGCAATTCGCCATTTTTAGTCACCTTGTCCCCCAGAAAATGTCCCTGGATGTGAGAGGTATGTGGTGCTGTTTTCTCCTATATGTAGTGCACCTGCGTCTCATCTTCTCAAAGTCCTTTTTTAAAAATTATATGCATTTTAAATTTGGCGACTAAAAAATTGAATTTGGCTCCTAAATTTTTTAGTTTAGGAGCCAATGGCTCCTGGTCATTTTTTTTTGTTTGGAGCACTGAAAAGTCAGTTTACCAGGTATAGGAGTCCTTTGGGTTGTGATGAGTTCTTAGCTGTAGTCACATGGAGGGCAGTGATGTCAGCAGGTTGCAGGTCACTCTAAACACATGGCACGATGTGACCTCCCTTCATAGAAAGACACGCCCGCTTGCTGGCACAAGCCTTTTAACCTGTAGCTGGCCCCTCCCCTCCCGGCCTCTGGGAGGGGTCCATCCCCCTCTGCTGGGCTGGCAGCACATGAGCCACAAAACCGATTAGGGCTCATGGCTCCAGACCAGAATGTCGCAAGGAGGTGGTTCTGGGACCAATGGATCCGCCTGGGTTCCGTCTACCAGTAGAGTCCAAGCATTGTACCGTTATTTGGTTTCTGTGGGGAGAAATGTGTATCTCCCCTCCCGGGCATCCCACCGCCCAACTATGACCACGGGCCTGTTCATCGTGGCCACAGAAAGCAGGCATATTGTTTCTGTAAGGGTGCTATACATGCAGGTGGGGGCGTAGTGGCGCAGATATACGATCATTTTAGCCTGTGACTTGCAGCCAGCCCTGCCTTGTAGATGTCCTCGGTCTGACGTTGTGGGCTCTATGACTAGGAGTTTACAGCAGGAGCTCTCGCGGTCCCCGCGTGGACTGGCGGGGCCCCCGTATTTGCTCTCCTTGCTGTACTACAGCAGATTTCTGTTTACTAGATGGGGGCACCAGATTTGGAGGAACATAGCAAGGAGCATTTCCAGAAACCATAAACCCTTTGAGAAGTTTCTTCTGCCTTTTCATATGGATCAGGTGTGTTCAGTCAGTGTCCAGGTTCTACCCCGAGGGCCATCTGTGTTACAAGAAGCATCTGCTGCAGTCTTTTTACCTCTGTCGTATGATCAGTAGGGAGGAAATATTGAGATAACGACCAATGAAAGCCTCGAATTTTGACCCTTCAGCTTCTCTATGGACAGGAGTATGTCTCAAACGTGTTAATCTGGCAATGGCTGTGCTGAAGATACAGACCTTATTATTCGGCACGTTGCCCCCATCTGCTGCGGTGGAATTGATGGTGATGACCTGTCATGGTCTTACCTTCTTGCTGTTCTCCTTCGTTTGACATGTGCTGGCGGCCATCTTGGTTTCTGGGTTTCTTGTAGCCTTCCACCCTGCGGCTCCTCCTTCCCACTGGGAGGAGCTGGATGCCTAGCTCATATATATAGGAGGTCTGTGGCTTCAGTTCCTTGCTTGGTCCTCCTGTGTTCACAGGCTTCTAAGACTGCTGCTGCTTCTGGTTCCTGATCCTGGCTTCGTCTGACTACCCTGCTGGTTCCTGTTCCTGGCTTCGTCTGACTACCCTTCTGGTTCCTGACCTCTGGCCTCTCAAAGACTCTGCTTCGGTTTCACCATCCGTTTGGACTTTTGCTTTACAGCTTTATTTTCAATAAAGCCTTCTTATTTTCACTTATCTCTTGTTGTACGTCTGGTTCATGGTTCCGTGACATGACCAAGAAGGTTTGGCGACAGCGCAATCATCTACTATTGACTATTAGCTTTTTATCAACTAAGGTCTTATTTTATCTCCAGGGTTGTTCCACCAAGTCAGTGGTGGGACCCAGTCTACAGCACCCGATGAAGCCCGCATATGACTTGATGCAGCCTATCAAAAGTGTCTGTCCTGAAATCTGTGGACGTCTGTTGTGTTCTCTGGGACATTAGCATCAAGGCTCATGCACACGACCGTGGGATGTTTTGTAAATCTTCAAATTGTGGATCTGCAGAACGTGGATAACGGCCGTGTGCATTCCGCATTTTGCGGGACAGAACAGCCGTCACCTAGCACAACAGTCCTATCCTTGTCCGTAATGCAGACAATAATAGGAACGTCAATTCCCTTTTTTGTACGGGCCGCAAAAAAAAAACCTGAAACTGACACTGAAAGAAATACGTTTGTGTGCATGAGCCCTTAATTGGCCATAAATAAGCATTCATCTGGATTGTCTACCTCAAGTGTAAAGCCGCCATACCAAGCTGCTCAAGAAATGCTTGTTTGGCTGATTTATTTCTCCCCCGTATAGACAGATTGGCAGATCATATCTACAGTGGCAAAAAATAAAGCCTTTTCTCCCTTTTATGTTTTATCTATAGTTCTGAGTTATCACTGAGCTGGTGGATGGAGACAAGCTGGTATCATGTCTCCCCACAGACTACACATGGAGACAGCAGATTTTGCTCCATAACGCTTTTAGTCAGTCAGAATGAGAGACGATATTACAGAGAAGTACTGAGCAGTATGGATGTACGTAAAGCACTTGAGGTGATATAGACTTGCTATTAGCCGCTGAATCATGCCTGCGCTGTCTGGTCTCTGTATGCTTCTTCTTCTCTGTTTGCAGATTTCTTATAAATTTCAAAGACAAAGTTAGGCCTCGTGCACACGGCCGTTGTGCGGGTGTTCCGTGCATTGCGGACCGCAATTTGGGGCAGCCGAGATGGATTGAGACATATTCAACTTGAACCGGTCTGTGATCCGTCCGCACCGTAAAAAAATAGAACATATTCTATTTTTTTGCAGTGCGGAGGCACGGACAGAAACACCAGGGAGGCACTCTCCGATCCGTGCTTCCGTTCCGCACCGCATCAAGTGAATGGGTCCACATCCGTGATGCGGGGTGCACACGGCAGGTGCCCGTGTATTGCGGGCCCGCTGTATGCCACGGCCGGGCAACTGCCGTGTGCATGAGCCCTTAGTTTAGAAAAGGAGGAGGGGAACAGCTGATATCTCTAGAAATCTGATAAGATATGTTACAAAGTTTCCTATAGTTGCTTGTGCTATTAATTTTTCAAAGTTGTATAAAGGTACGGGGACCGTTTAATTTATTTACACTTGTTCCTTGAAAATCATTTTACGTGTTTGTTCCCAAAGCCTGTTCTATACGGTTTTATAACCTAAAGTCATACAGCTGCCGAGTGTGGAGAGGCTTATATAAGACAGAGTCTAAAATGATGGTAACTCTTTTGGTATTGGTCAGAAGGCCTGAATACTGCAGTATTTCTGTTCCTGGTTATTCTTGGACCTTTTTCCTGGTTATTCAGGATATTAAAATTCAGTGGGGTCGTTGTCAGGCCCAAAGTCGTCTCTTCATGTCAACCTCGTTGTAATGATGGATTCTTAACTTCTTGAGCTGTGGCCGTTTAGAAATATAATCAAGCCTATAGATCGCACTGGACCAAGGTGACAGTGAAAGGCTTCGACCACGAATAGGATTGTAACGGACTGTTTCAGCAGACAAGGGGTTAAAATCCGTTTAGGCGATATGCCCCTTTCTGAGAGACAGGCCCAGCTACTGCAGAACACCAAACTCCCGAACTGGATACAAAATAGCACTCCAAACTGGAACCTCACTAATAGCTGATAGGAGACGAACAGGAATCAGCTTACACTCCTGGCAATCAGTCTCTAACAGCATACAGTGGATCCCCCCAAAAACGAGACAAGGCTCCGTGTTGAGGGTCAAGCAGTGGTCTGAGGTGCTGGGACACCCAGCCTGGTTTTTATTACAGTTGTTGCAAATACAGGTCCGCCCACAGGGTTTTGAAATCCAACCAATCAATATGTTACAACACATACAATGTAAGTACAGCAACCAAGCCCATCTGGTGTACACTCCCCTAGGGGACCAGAAGGAAGACTGCGACACAGGACAGATATGTAGCAATTCAGGATACAGACACAACACATCCCCACAATGCATCATGGTTTCCTCCTCTCTGTCCTGGAGACAACCGAGGAGCAATCCAATTATCTCTCAGGACAAAGGACAAAGGGAAATCGCCAATACACATGTGGGAACAACAGGACAGACATCACCATTTAAACACACAATGGGACAATAGAAACACACCCAGCATATTCCTCCCCTCTGTCTATCCACTCAACTATCTCCCAAGCTGACAAGCTATACTTATTATAAATTGTTACAACTTTGTGAGTTTACATTGTCCATACATATAACTTACATCAATTTAACCAGTATAACCTGGGGACAAACCTATCTAAAATTCACTTGAATAGGTTCAGGGGTTTAAAAGTTAGTATGGGCCATAATCCTGAGGCAAGAGGCCAGCAGCCAGGCCCCTCCAAAACCCAGTGGCGAGGTTGGTTTCGCCACACATCTCCCCCTCCCAGGGAAGACTAACCAGGTACCTGACCTCACGGTCAGTACCTGAGTTAGTCTGGCAGTCCACCCACAACCCAATACTGGACCTGTTGAATTTGGTAGCCTGTCTGTGTCCAGTGAGTCCACCAAGGTTGTGTTGGTAGCTGGTACTCCGGGTCTCTGTGTTGCTCCCTGGCTTGGAGTGGAGGTTGCTTTGTGGGCAGGTATCAGCGGTACTCTGCCCTGGTGCCAGCGTTACCATGGAAGAAACCTGGTTGGAGCCTGGTTGTTGGAGGGGGAGACCGACTGTCTCCCCTTTCGATACCCAGCTCTGCTGCTGGAGGGGGAGACCGACTGTCTCTACCCCCTGTGCTGTAAGTGCAGAGACCACGGTCCCATCTGCACTGTTGTGGGGCTTACTGTCTCCCCCTGGTGCGTTAAGCTGCCGCTGGGGAGAGGGGGTAACGAGCTCCTCTCCCATACATACTTCCAGCCGCTGGGGAGGGCGACCGACCGTCTCCGCTCCCAATACAGTGTCCTGCTGCAGGGGAAAGGAGACTGGGCTCTCTATTCCCTGCTGGACACTCTGCCGCTGGGGGACAGGACCGACTGTCTCTGCCCCCTGTAACTCCGCCTGCCGCTGGGGAATGGAGACTGGGCTCCCAATTCCCAATAAATCACACGGCCGCTGGGGAATGGAGACTGGGCTCCCAATTCCCTGTACATCACTCGGCCGCTGGGGAATGGAGACCGGGCTCCCAATTCCCTGTACATCACACGGCGCTGGGGAATGGAGACTGGGCTCCCAATTCCCGGCACATCACTCAGCCGCTGGGGAATGGAGACTGGGCTCCCAATTCCCAAAAAATCATGCTGCTGCTGGGGGGCAGGAACAACTACCTCTGCCCCCTGTAACTCAGCCTGCCGCTGGGGAGGGAGGACGCTGCTCTCCTCTCCCTGCACTTCAGACTGCCTTCCCGGCATATCACTCTGCTGCTGGGGGGCAGGAACAACTACCTCTGCCCCCTGTAACTCAGCCTGCCGCTGGGGAGGGAGGACGCTGCTCTTCTCTCCCTGCACTTCAGACTGCCTTCCCGGCATATCACTCTGCTGCTGGGGGGCAGGAACAACTACCTTTGCCCCCTGTAACTCAGCCTGCCGCTGGGGAATGGAGACTGGGCTCCCAATTCCCTGCAATTCACACTGCCGCTGGCGAATGGAGACTGGGCTCCCAATTCCCTGCTGGACACTCTGCCGCTGGGGAGAGGAGACTGGGCTCCCAATTCCCTGCTGGACACTCTGCCGCTGGGGAGAGGAGACTGAGCTCTCTCTGTCCCGCAACTGTAACTTCCGATGGAGGTCCACCCAACGTGGCAGCTGACCGTCACCTTCTGCCCGGTACAGTAGGGTCTTGAACACTAGACTCCTCACGAACTTCACGGATTTCTCAGCTGGATTGGGTCCGAAGAAGTTCAGCCGCAACCACATCATACGGTCAAATTCCTCAACAGAGTATCTTTCCTCCACTGCTGGTTCCATCCTGGTGCTTTTAGGGTCGCTGTACTGAGACATGCGTTGCCCTTAAGTTGTAAAATCCAAAGAAATGGTGTCTCCTGTAGCTGTCCTTCTGGCTGTAGGAACGATCCCGCTGCTTGCCACCAATGTAACGGACCGTTTCAGCAGACAAGGGGTTAAAATCCGTTTAGGCGATATGCCCCTTTCTGAGAGACAGGCCCAGCTACTGCAGAACACCAAACTCCCGAACTGGATACAAAATAGCACTCCAAACTGGAACCTCACAAATAGCTGCTAGCAGACGAACAGGAATCAGCTTACACTCCTGGCAATCAGTCTCTAACAGCAGACAGCGGATCCCCCCAATAACGAGACAAGGCTCCGTGTTGAGGGTCAAGCAGTGGTCTCAGGTGCTGGGACACCCAGCCTGGTTTTTATTACAGTTGTTGCAAATACAGGTCCGCCCACAGGGTTTTGAAATCCAACCAATCAATATGTTACAACACATACAATGTAAGTACAGCAACCAATCGTTCACGCCCCTAGGGGACCAGAAGGGAGACTGTGACAAGGACAGATATGTAGCAATTCAGGATACAGACACAACACATCCCCACAATGCATCATGCTTTCCTCCTCTCTGCCCTGGAGACAACCGAGGAGCAATCCAATTATCTCTCAGGACAAAGGGAAATCACCAATACACATGTGGGGACAACAGGACAGACATCACCATTTAAACACACAATGGGACAATGGCACAATGGAACAATAGAAACACACCCAGCATATTCCTCCCCTCTGTCTATCCACTCAACTATCTCCCAAGCTGACAAGTTACACTTATTATAAATTGTTACAACTTTGTGAGTTTACATTGTCCATACATATAACTTACGGTACATCAATTTAACCAGTATAACCTGGGGACAAACCTATCCAAAATTCACTTGAATAGGTTCAGGGGTTTAAAAGTTAGTATGGGCCATAATCCTGAGGCAAGAGGCCAGCAGCCAGGCCCCTCCAAAACCCAGTGGCGAGGTTGGTTTCGCCACAAGGATGAACTTGGTAAGTATATCTGCTTTACTAGAGGTTTATAGTTATTGGGGAGTCACAAATAGTCTGCAGCCTCACAAAGTGGCCGACTGCTGTGTAAGATGCGTCCTCTTTACAAACAGTAACGGGACACGGGGCAGCTTTCCTCAGGTGTAGAACATATTAGTGGATGCATTTCAGAAGAAGAAGTGGCGTGGGTCTACTCATGTGTTAGGTAGGGTAATGAGACAACGTCTGATGCCCAACGCTCCTAAAATTAGGAATGATGAGGTAAATGTGCCTGAATTGGGATCCATATGTTTCTATATTAGAGGGGCAAAGGTTTAAAAGTAATATCAGGAAGTATTACTTTACTGAGAGAGTAGTGGATACATGGAATAGCCTTCCTGCAGAAGTGCTAGCTGCAAATACAGTGGAGGAGTTTAATCATGTATGGGATAGGCATAAGGCCATCCTTCATATAAGATAGGGCCAGGGGCTATCCATAGTATTTAGTATATTGGGCAGACTAGATGGGCCGAATGGTTCTTATCTGCCGACACATTCTATATTGTGTGAGATGCCAACATCACCCACATTTTGTAGTGTCTTACTTTTACTCATCTCGTGAAATTGGTTGTTTCATTAAAAAGAAAATTGTGTTTCTTTTGTCTCAATCTTCGCAGGAGGACAAGATGCCTCATTGTATTGTGTTAGGCTGTCCGCACAAGTGTGGCGAAAAGGATAAGTTTCCGGGAGTTATAATGCATTCTTTCCCCCGATCGTTGGATCGAATAAAGGCTTGGCTCCTCCAAACTGGTCAGATGTTTGAAGACTTAGATGGATTGGCACAACGTATCTACGATGGGAAAAAAACCAACGCTCACCGCCTTTGTTCAGCACATTTTACAATAGACTGTTATATAGTGAATACATTCAACAAAGTTCTTCGACCCAATGCCCTCCCAACCATTTTCCCTCCACCTGGGTTCTATCATGGCCGTAAGCGGGCACGGAAGCAAAGAAAAACCAAGGATTCAGGTCAACTTTCCAGCTCGCTGCATCACTCGCTTTGGCAGAAATCGTCTGAAAGAGAAGCCTGGACTGAAAGAGAGTATTTTTTTCAGGGTGCAGAAACCCAGACTGACCGGTCTTGTTTTGATGCAAGAGATCGTCCCCGATATGACAGATCTGTATCGGACAAAGGACTCCAGCAGCTTCTTCGTGAGTGTTCTCGCCTCTTTGAGCACTCTATGCTAGATGCTCCCCAGTCTCTGCTTGCTGGACTTAAAGAAGAGCAGGTCCAATACCCGTGTGCTGAACGTGAATATAAGTTCCCTCCTAAACCACAGGAGAATCCGAGATTTCTGAGGGCTATAAAAACTGAAAATGTTGACGAGCACCCTGTAAACGAACATGAGGATGCTATTCGTCGCGTTGAAATTGACTCCCCTATGGAAGAAGTGAGCCATCTAATGTTTCCTGGCTTGGAAGACAAAATAAACTCCAGATGTCTTCTTAAGGTTAGTATGACAGATTCATCTGCAAGCATTTGATGTTTTTGGTGTGGAAAGTCATGTACACGTCTGATTCACCCGTCCCATGCTGCATGTGTTCATACACCACCAAGAACCATTTCAAAAACACACCTCACCCAATCATCTGCACCTCACTTGATCATCTGTGCCCATATATATGTTAGACAATCTGGGGATGCATCAATGAACGTACGTTGTAGTGTCTGTAATGATCCGTCTGTCAGTACTAATTACTGTGACTCTGCGTTCCAGGACAATGGTAGACGATCTTCAGGTCCCAAATTTAGTTTATTGTTTTTTGTTTTTAAACTTTTTGTATTATTTTTATTTTTGAATAAATATCTTTATCGATAATGTCAATGATAGGATAGAAGTCATGTGGATTGTATAAAATGTGTACAGATACAGATAAATACCATTTCAGTAAACTGGAGATATATGAATGTGCTTCACTTTGATGGATTCTAAAGTAAACGTTTGTCAGTTCTGGATCAAAACAAATCATGGACTGGTAAGTACTTTAACCCCTTCCACCTACAGTGTGTAGCTGTAGATCCTGGTTTTGGAGTCGGGGGATCTACAGTCTTTAGTGGTAGATCACGCCACATAGAAGCTGTCCTCCCAGCAGTTGATCTTTGGCAGAGGAAAGCTTACTTTTGCCTCTCCTGCTCCTTCGCTGTCCTACACAATAACATTTTTCGCTCACTGGTTCCTTGTGTTCATGTATAGCTCCCATATACCAGCTGAAGGTGAGGGACACGCTAGAATTCATTTAGGGACCTTTGTCTTTAAAAACTATGAGTCCGACTCATTTCAGTCCAGGGCCAGGACCCTTTTGTTCTAGACAGAATCTGGATTATTGCTCATACATTTATCTGGATGTATTATGAGAAGACGCAGCTCAATGGGCAAACGGCTATTCTCCGAAGAGTTGACAGGAAAAGAGGATGACAAGCATAAAGATAGATGAAAGATATCACAGAATTCATGGAGATCTGAACAGAACTCGGACATGGTGGAGAAGCACTTCTCAGGGATTCAAAGCTTACCTTATAAGAGGTTCCTCCAATAATCCTGACCATACAATGGCCATTGTAGACCAGCAGAAGACAGACCTATCATGTATTTGATCAGTCTGGACTCCTGGCTGCTGTATGTACTGTTCTTTAGAGTGTCCTGTCTTCTGGCATCCTAATGGTGATAATTTCCATCATTGTATTCACTCATCTTCCTAAATTTATTTTAGAGCATCATTGTCCTTTACAATGAGCTGGGTCTTCCTGTAACGTCTACAATGAGTCGGACCTTCTGTCTAATTTGTATCGTGAATGGAAGGTTTCTCTTGGACGGTTGAGGAGCCACCCTCTTGCTCTCCTGGATGTTCCTCTTGCTCTCCTGGATGTTCCTCTTGCTCTCCTGGATGTCCCTCTTGCTCTCCTGGATGTCCCTCTTGCTCTCCTGGATGTCCCTCTTGCTCTCCTGGATGTCCCTCTTGCTCTCCTGGATGTCCCTCTTGCTCTCCTGGATGTTCCTCTTGCTCTCCTGGATGTCCCTCTTGCTCTCCTGGATGTCCCTCTTTCTCTCCTGGATGTCCCTCTTTCTCTCCTGGATGTTCCTCTTGCTCTCCTGGATGTTCCAGGCTGAAGTCTCTCAATTTGAGTTCTTCTTGTCAAACCAATCAATAAATAAAAATGTGCTTGTTTTATTCTGCTCTCCGCAGGTGGACAGCAATGCTCTATTTTATCGTAGGTTGCCCACACAGATGTGGTAACACTAACGCTGGGTTCAGACCTGAGCGTTCGCGATGGAGCACTCTGTATGCGCGATTGTACTGGCGTTTACAATCGCGCATACAGAGACAAGCGAACGCCCATTGTCGCGCGTTCCTGAACATCTATGTACGGGAACGCGCGACAAAACGCCCCAAAGAAGCTCAAGAACTTTTTTGAGCGTCGGGCGTTTTACAGCGCAATCGTACGCGCTGTAAAACGCCCAGGTAAGAACCATTCCCATATGAAAGCATTGGTTTCTCCTTGTTGAGGGTTTTACAGCGCGTAGGAACGCGCTGTAAAACGCGCAAGTGTGAACTTAGGGTAAGATCTGTTGACTGAATGATGGCTTGGCTTCTCCAAACAGGATTAATGTCAGAAAAAAATCGACTCTTTAGGTCAAGCAGAAATGACAAATATTGTCTTTTCTCTGCACATTTCACTTCTGGTATGTACTTGTTGAAAGTAGCAGATTCCACAGATCTGATGTTCTCCCAAGCATTTTTACTAATTTATGAAGCCTTTGTATGGGAGCATTTTAAAGTGTAACTGCCGTTTCATTTTCTTATACTGTAATGGTATAGTGTGCCCTACAGTATATGTGCATCTGTGTTTTAAAATTTAATCATTTTCTGTTTTACATGATAAAAACTCCCACAAATGTGCGCCACTTTACCATTGTGCAGCCCTCTCCTCAGTGCGTTGCCATGTGCAGTCTGTCTTCTCCATCTTCCAAACAGGAGACGTATCAGCTCTGGGCGGAGGAGCTCAGCCCTGGATGCGCGTTCAGAGTGTTGGCTCCTCATCCTGCAAGGAGTCTGTGATGCCTACCCCTATATCTTAATTTAAAGAGGTATGGCATATTAATAACATACCATAAGTGAAAATGCATTATACACATCGCGCTGCTGGAGGGAATCGGCACCGCTCATCTTCCTTCACAGCAGCGCAATCTGACAGTGTACATCGCGCTGCTGGAGGGGAGAGCTGTGTTGGAGCTTGCTAGGAGGAACTAGGTGAGTATTTGGCTATGTTACTAAAGTATAGGGGGCACCTGGCTGCAAATATAGGAGATCATGCTGTAGATAGGGTCAGTAAAGTAAAAGCCTCAGTGGGAAAGCAGCACAGGTTACAATAGCAGACTATTACTGATTTCATGTAATGCAGGGCTTGTCTCTGGTTAGCTGTATGTGAGAGGATACGCACTGCTCTTGGGTAGTGGAGGAGGTTGTCTGCATTCTGATTGGTCCTGCTTGTGTGCTAGTGCATGTGAGGAGAGCAATGGCTTATGGGAAGTGAGGGAAACACAGGACGGCCTCAAGAAAGGGCAAAAACATCACCACAGGAAGTGCAGCAGATGCCATTTTAGGAAGAAGCTGAAATACAGGCACAGAGAAATATGGTTGCTAAGGGCTGGATACAGACATCAGAAAGGTAAAATTAGCAGAAAAATGCAGCTTTATGAATATCTTCCCTTCAGCATCACATATGTTAGGAATTTCATTTTTGGTAGTGAAATGGCAGTTACACTTTAACCAGAAAAGGAAGAGAAAACCCCCCAAAAGATTCTGGTCAACGTTCCAGTCCAAAGATTGTACAGATCTGCTTGAAGGTTGGGCAACTCAATGCCTCTCCATTAAAAAGTGCTCCAACAGGTCTTCATAGATGTTTAACCATTTCATTGCCGAGCGATTTTCAGAGTTATTTTTTTTTTTTTTTTCACTCCCTGCTTTCTCAGAGCCATAACTTTTTAATTTTTCCGTTCACTTTTCACTTTTTCCGGGTTTTTTTTGCAGGATAAGTTGTTCTTTGTAACGGGACCATTTACTATTGCATGTAGTGGGACGCTGGAAAAAATCCTGATGGGGTGGAAGTGTAAAAAAAAAAAAATTCTATTCTGCCATAGTTTTGTGTTTTTTTTTTTTTTAGGGCATTCCCTTTACGGCAAAAATACATTTACTCCATTCTGCGGATCAGTGTGATTACAGCGATCCCACATGTTAATAATCTTTCTTGTGTTTTAATAAAGACTTTGGGAGAAAAAAAATTGCTTTGTGAGTTTTATTGATGCCATTTTGGACTGTGTATGACTTTTTGGTCACTTCTTATGCAATTTTTTTTGGGGGGGGGGGGAATATCCTGAATCAGCCATTTTCTTTCCATTAAGACATTCACTGTCTGCATAAATATGTTTATATTGTAATAGTTTGTACGGTTTTGGGACGCGGCGTTGCAAATGATCTTTATTTTTTATTTTTAAAATAGGGGAAAGGAAATGATTAGAATTTTTATGTTTTTTAGACACTTTTTTTTTAAAGTCCCCCTTGAACATCGCTTCTCCCATAGAGTGCAGTGAATTACCATCAAAGGCTATAGGAGATTTGCTGTGTTCCTATGGAGCCCTGTAGGAACTATTGCTGGGATAGCCTCAGATCCTTCAGAGGGACCAAGGCTACCACAGATAGCAAATGGCTCCCGAGTGCACAGTGCTCTCAGATGCCGTGATCCCAATTGACCACAGCATCTGAAGGGTTAAACGTCTGTGATCGGCATTAACATCGATCAGACATTTAGCTTTGGGTCTCCGACATATGAAATAGCAGGCACCCAGCAGGTATGGAGCCCACTAAGCTCCTGAGTAGGCGCCATATTCAAAGACTTTACTTCCGCCATATATAGTCATAGGGTGGTAAGGAAGTGGGTAACCGAGAAGCTACATCGGGACCTTGTTAGCGGTATTGTTACTATCTTACACAACCAGTAGATGGACAGCTCTGCCAATTTTACTGACCACAGGCCCTGTGAGGTTAGTATGACAGATGGGAATATCCTGGATGTTGTGGAGAGTCCTTCTAGACCAGTAACCAACCTGTACACATGGCCAAGGTCTGTAGTCCTTATGCAGGTTGAACTGAGCCTAGTACTATTAAACGGGCAAAGGAGCTTTTAGGCCACTACAACCATGATGAAGGCTGGTCGGTAACCGATGGTGGCTGACCCAGGAATATGACAGCAAGAGAAGACTATGGACAAACATTTTAAGTGCTTTGCAAAATCATGTATAGGTTCGGTGCCCAAACCAATACAGATCTTTACTGTAGAGAATTCCTCATAAAGTTCTTCTCCAGGAAACATCAAGATTGTACCTTCTACACTTCATCTGGAATGGAAGAGGTCTCTTGACTAAACTCGGCTGGCCTCTGGAAGGAATGGCTCCCTTCCTTGGAGGACACCAGTAAACTGTTTCATACGTGTAATCGTTTTAGGAGGCACTTCTGGTCCCAGTTACTAGATCATATCCACTGTCCATGTGCACTGGTTTGGTTTCTCGTTTTAGTCTTGACTGTACGATTCACTGGTAACTGAGCACATTATAATGTATGGTCGTGTGATCTTATATGTCACGGCTTCTCCTGGTATCCTCCAGGTTATTATCTCTAGACTGTATATTACCCCATGTGAACTTACAATCAAAGGTCTACAGAAATGGTCGGTCATTGCTGGACCTCTTCTGGAATATCCATGAGTCCTGCAATTACTTGGTGTCTAAGAGATATTAGGGGCAGTAGATTGTAATGAAAGATGGTGAAGAATGTGAGATGGGACTGAGTCCTCTTCCGGAAATTTTTCTCAGTCTGGTATCTGCTTCTAGATGTAGGTTTTCTATGGGACTAATTTATAGGAATGTATAATATGATTTATTTCTGTTTATCACAATTGTAATCTTGTATACCGTATTTTTCGCCCTATAAGACGCACCCCCCCAAAAGTGGGGGGGAAATAGCAGTGCGTCTTATGGGACGAATGCTGCATTTTGCAGAATTTTAAATGCCGCGCGGCGGGTGTATCATCTGTCAGGGAGGAGGGGGTGGGGGCCGGCGTCTGCTTTTATAATGACCGCGGGGCCCGTGCAGTGACTGTATTCTACTACACGGGCCCCGCTCACTGTATATAATCATATCTGTAATTGCTATGTGCGGTATATAAATCGGGTAATCAGCGCCTGTATACCGAACTTACAAGCGCTCGGTAGGAGGGAGGAGGAGGGGCGGGCGGCGCGTCACTCACCACGTCACGCGCCTGCACCGCCCACTTTATGAATGAAGCAGGCAGGCGGCGTGGGCGCATGACGTAGTGACTCACGCTGCCAGCGCCCGGCCTCCCTCCTCTCTGCTACCGAGCGCTTGTAAGTACGGTATACAGGCGCTGACTACCTGATTATATACCGTACATAGCAATTAACTACAGATACGATTATATACAGTGAGTGGGGCCCGTGTAGTAGAATACAGTCACTGCACGGGCCCCACTGTCATTATAAATGCAGATGTGACCCCCACCCCCTGTATTGGGGGTCATTCACACTACAGGGACACTGTTATGGAGGGGATCTGTGGATGACACATAGCATAAGATGCTATATATGTGTCATCCACAGATCCCCCCCATAACTGTGTGATACACAGATCCCCATAACAGTGCCATCCAGAGACCCCAATAAGAGCCACCCACAGATCCCCCATAAGTGTCATCCACAGATCCCCCATAACAGTGTCATCCACAGATCCCCCATAACAGTGTCACCCACAGATCCCCCATAACAGTGCGCCATCCACAGACCCCCATAACAGTGCACCATCCACAGATCCCCATAACAGTGCCATCCAGAGACCCCAATAAGAGCCATCCAGAGACCTCCATAACAGTCACCCACAGATCCCCATAACAGTGTGCCATCCAACGGATCCCCCATAACACTGTGTCATCCACAGATCCCCCAGAATGGTGTCATCCACAGACCAATTAGGTCAAAAGCACACCTTTTGGTTCAAAATATTTTTTTTCTTATTTTCCTCCTTAAAAACCTTGGTGCGTCTTATAGGGCGAAAAATACGGTAAAACCTGTGCGACCACTGATGGCTAAGTAATCTTCTCAGCCCCCATGTAGTGAGGTAGTTAGCTCTTGGCTTATGTTCTTCAGTATGTTGAGAAATGTCTACGAGTGAAGGGATGTGTGAAATAACTTTGTCGTTGTCACTTTTCAGGCTGAAGAGATGCCGAAATGTGTTGTGAAGGGCTGTCCGCATTTCAGTGGGAGGAAGAAGAGCACCCCTGGAGTGACTCTACACATGTTTCCCAAGGACCTGACCACTATTAAGAAATGGCTTCTGCAGACTAAGCAGGACTTTGGTGACCTTGATTTTTTTGCACTGGGGATCCTGCAAGGAACATTGGGTATTCTCCGGATTTGCTCTGCCCATTTTGCCCCAGAATGCTACGCTTTAGTTGAGTCACAAAAAGTTCTTTTGGAAGGCGCCATTCCGACTATCTTTTCGGAGAGGGATAAACCACCTAAGAAAAAGAAGGCTTTGGTTACTCCTGTATGCCCAAACCTTTACAAGCCTAGAAGTGTGGCGGCAAACAGTGCGTCTATGGTAATGAATATCACTCCATGGGGAGTTAACCAACTGGTAATCCCTGTCAATAAAATGAATCAGGACAATAATATGGTCACGAATGATTGTGGGGTGAAGTCTGACATGTCAGCAGCAAAATATAAGCCAAAAGTTTGGCACAGTAACCCGGGAACTCAACCAACAGATGTTGGAAGTTGCCTCCGTCCCATGGATTTACCAGACGTGACACTTCGTGAACAGCGGAGTACTATCACTGAGACCAGCCCGATGCTCCCTCAATGGTCATCTGAAAAGGAAGACAGAGCTGACCAGTGGCCAGTGTATGAGAACAATGTGGGTGACGAATCCTGGAAAGTTACGCACGACCATTTCTACAGCGCACCACATAGTGACAAGTATCAGGACCCGCAGCGATGCTCGCCGACAACAGCGTATATAGAAAGTGATGGTCTTGGGAGCTATTTTGAAGACACTCATTCAGAGAGTGAACTGGTATGTTTGTTTCAGTTGCACATTTGGTAAGGAGTGGGTTGTCCCTATGGACCTTGCTGGTGGAAGCCAAACTAGGGTTGCATGGTCCAAGAGACCTTTCCTGCAGGCACCATTGACCGGAAGCAGCAGGGTTCATAGTGACAACTCACTTTGGAGCTTTAACCGCTTGCCGCCACGCTAACGCCGAAAGGCGTCATTGCTGCGGCGCTCTCAGGCTACACTAACGCCGATTGGCGTCATCTCGCGTGAGCCGAGATTTCCTGTGAACGCGCGCACACAGGATCGGAAGGTAAGCGAGTGGATCTCCAGCCTGCCAGCGGCGATCGTTCGCTGGCAGGCTGTAGATGCGATTTTTTTAACCCCTAACAGGTATATTAGACGCTGTTTTGATAACAGCGTCTAATATACCTGCTACCTGGTCCTCTGGTGGTCCCTTTTGCTTGGATCGACCACCAGAGGACACAGGCAGCTCAATAATAAGTAGCACCAAACACCACTACACTACACCCCCCCCCCCTGTCACTTATTAACCCCTGATCACCCCATATAGACTCCCTGATCACCCCCCTGTCATTGATCACCCCCCTGTAAGGCACCATTCAGACGTCCATATGTTTTTTACGTATCCACGGATACATAGATCGGATCCTCAAAACACATACAGACGTCTGAATGGAGCTTTACAGGGGGGTGATCACCCCATATAGACTCCCTGATCACCCCCCTGTCATTGATCACCCCCCTGTAAGGCTCCATTCAGAGGTCCGTATGTGTTTTGCGGATCCACGGATCTATGGATCGGATCCGCAAAACACATACGGACGTCTGAATGGAGCTTTACAGGGGGGTGATCAATGACAGGGGGGTGATCACTCCATATAGACTCCCTGATCACCCCCCTGTCATTGATCACCCCCCTGTAAGGCTGCATTCAGACGTCCATATGTTTTTTACAGATCCTCGGATACATGGATCGGATCCGCAAAACACATATGGACGTCTGAATGGAGCCTTACAGGGGGGTGATCAATGACAGGGGGGTGATCACCCCATATAGACTCCCTGATCACCCCCCTGTCATTGATCGCCCCCCTGTAAGGCTCCATTCAGACGTTCGTATGTGTTTTGCGGATCCGATCCGTGGATCCGTAAAAAACATATGGCCGTCTGAATGGAGCCTTTCAGGGGGGTGATCAGTGACAGGGGGGTGATCACCCCATATAGACTCCCTGATCACCCCCTGTAAGGCTCCATTCAGACATTTTTTTGGCCCAAGTTAGCGGAAATTTTATTTATTTATTATTATTTTTTTTTCTTACAAAGTCTCATATTCCACTAACTTGTGTCAAAAAATAAAATCTCACATGAACTCACCATACCCCTCACGGAATCCAAATGCGTAAATTTTTTTAGACATTTATATTCCAGACTTCTTCTCACGCTTTAGGGCCCCTAAAATGCCAGGGCAATATAAATACCCCACATGTGACCCCATTTCGGAAAGAAGACACCCCAAGGTATTCCGTGAGGGGAATATTGAGTCCATGAAAGATTGACATTTTTGTCCCAAGTTAGCGGAAAGGGAGACTTTGTGAGAAAAAACAAAAAAAAATCAATTTCCGCTAACTTGTGCCGAAATATTTTTTTTTCTATGAACTTGCCATGCCCCTCATTGAATACCTTGGGGTGTCTTCTTTCCAAAATGGGGTCACATGTGGGGTATTTATACTGCCCTGGCATTTTAGGGGCCCTAAAGCGTGAGAAGAAGTCTGGGATCCAAATGTCTAAAAATGCCCTCCTAAAAGGAATTTGGGCCCCTTTGCGCATCTAGGCTGCAAAAAAGTGTCACACATGTGGTATCGCCGTACTCGGGAGAAGTTGGGCAATGTGTTTTGGGGTGTCATTTTACATATACCCATGCTGGGTGAGATAAATATCTTGGTCAAATGCCAACTTTGTATAAAAAAATGGGAAAAGTTGTCTTTTGCCGAGATATTTCACAGGTCATTTTTTACACATTTTGATTTCAAACTACTTCCCACACATTAGGGCCCCTAAATTGCCAGGGCAGTATAACTACCCCACAAGTGACCCCATTTTGGAAAGAAGACACCCCAAGGTATTTTTTCTTTTTTTCTTACAGAGTCTCATATTCCACTAACTTGTGACAAAAAATAAAAAATTCCATGAACTCACTATGCCCCTCACGAAATACCTTGGGGTGTCTTCTTTCCAAAATGGGGTCACTTGTGGGATAGTTATACTGCCCTGGCATTCTAGGGGCCCAAATGTGTGGTAAGTAGTTTGAAATCAAAATCTGTAAAAAATGGCCGGTGAAATCCTAAAGGTGCTCTTTGGAATGTGGGCCCCTTTGCCCACCTAGGCTGCAAAAAAGTGTCACACATCTGGTATCGCCGTACTCAGGAAAAGTTGGGCAATGTGTTTTGGGGTGTCATTTTACATATACCCATGCTGGGTGAGATAAATATCTTGGTCAAATGCCAACTTTGTATAAAAAAAATGGGAAAAGTTGTCTTTTGCCAAGATATTTATCTCACCCAGCATGGGTATATGTAAAATGACACCCCAAAACACATTGCCCAACTTCTCCTGAGTACGGCAATACCAGATGTGTGACACTTTTTTGCAGCCTAGGTGGGCAAAGGGGCCCACATTCCAAAGAGCACCTTTCGGATTTCACCGGCCATTTTTTACAGATTTTGATTTCAAACTACTTCGCACGCATTTGGGCCCCTAAAATTCCAGTGCAGTATAACTACCCCACAAGTGACCCCATTTTGGAAAGAAGACACCCCCAGGTATTTCGTGATGGGCATAGTGAGTTCATGGAAGTTTCTATTTTTTGTCACAAGTTAGTGGAATATGAGACTTTGTAAGAAAAAAAAAAAATAATCATCATTTTCCGCTAACTTGTGACAAAAAATAAAAATTTCTATGAACTCACTATGCCCATCAGCGAATACCTTAGGGTGTCTACTTTCTGAAATGGGGTCATTTGTGGGGTGTTTGTACTGTCTGGCCATTGTAGAACCTCAGGAAACATGACAGGTGCTCAGAAAGTCAGAGCTGCTTCAAAAAGCAGAAATTCACATTTTTGTACCATAGTTTGTAAACGCTATAACTTTTACCCAAACCATTTTTTTTTTTACCCAAACATTTTTTTTTTAGCAATGACATGCAGAACAATACATTTTGAGAAAAATTTATATATGGATGTCGTTTTTTCGCAAAATTTTACAACTGAAAGTGAAAAATTTCATTTTTTTGCAAAAAAAACTTTCAATTTTGATTAATAACAAAAAAAGTAAAAATGTCAGCAGCAATGAAATACCACCAAATGAAAGCTCTATTAGTGAGAAGAAAAGGAGGTAAAATTCATTTGGGTGGTAAGTTGCATGACCGAACAATAAACCGCTAAAGTTGTGGAGTGCCGATTTGTAAAAAAGGGCCTGGTCACTAGGGGGGTATAAACCTGTGGTCCTTAAGTGGTTAATCAGTGCCTACTGTCACTATCCTTTTTGCACTATGAAACCTAATACTGTGATTTTGAAAGACAACATTTTTGAAACTACAGTAGTTGTCTGCTTGCTGACCAATGCCCAGTGTCTTATCTTCTGTTGTATGTTCTCCCCATAGTTCGCAATGTTGCAGAATGTGGCCAACATCTTCACGATTAATAAAAATAAGAACCTAAGGTCGAAAAGGATCTTAAACCAAGCCTTGGAGATCATCTCCCTGATAGCTGGAGAGGTGAGCCTTGTTTTTATGCACTGAGGAGAAACGAGGGGCTCAGGGTCTGTTCTAGTGATTTCAAGGTGTCCCAATATCCTATGGCTAGGTGCTGAACATCCCTTGTGAGAAAATGCACTATAAAAAAATCTGCACAGTTTTCGCAGATATTTTGGTAAAATCTCATCTACTTTGCTGCTATTGTGAATGTTGTGTATTTTCCACCCGCACTTTACCCTGTGTGAACATTCCCTTAAAAGTTCTTCCATCAGTTCTGCTTCCTCCATTGCATAGAAATCCATGAGCTGTAACTTCACCCCTCCTTCCCTTAGTCCGTCCATAGACTTAATATATGACGTAATTTGTACGTTCTATAGCTTTGATGGATGAGAGTCCTCCAGCCCAAGAACCATTGTCATTGGGGGTTTAGAGTGTTGAACCCCAGCCAATTCCATTGGCCCTGAATGTTGTGTAGATTGGCCAGACCACTATGGAGCTGGTTGTAGATCTTCGACTGGATATCAGTGACATGAGACCTTTAAACATTAAGAGCTTCTGGTGCTCTATAGCGCATTGCAATCACTCAGTGTTGGAGACTGGCCGATCTGAGTCCATGGATGGCCTGTGAGCCATTTTGACACACTTTAGCGAGACTAACCCCCTTTATTCCAATTTTTTGGTGGTCTTTGTTCATACAGTCAGGTCCATAAATATTGGGACATGGACCCAATTCTAACATTTTTGGCTCTATACACCACCACAATGGATCTGAAATGAAACAAACAAGATGTGCGTTACCTGCAGACTGTCAGCTGTAATTTGAGGGTATTTACATCCAAATCAGGTGAACGGTGCAGGAATTACAGCAGTTTCCATATGTGCCTCCCACTTGTTAAGGGACCAAAAGTAATGGGACAGAATAATAATCATAAATCAAACTTTCACTTTTTAATACTTGGTTGCAAATCCTTTGCAGTCAATTACAGCCTGAAGTCTGGAACGCATAGACATCACCAGGCGCTGGGTTTCATCCCTGGTGATGCTCTGCCAGGCCTCTACTGCAACTGTCTTCAGTTCCTGCTTGTTCTTGGGGCATTTTCCCTTCAGTTTTGTCTTCAGCAAGTGAAATGCATGCTCAATCGGAGTGATTGACTTGGCCATTGCAGAACATTACACTTCTTTCCCTTAAAAAACTCTTTGGTTGCTTTTGCAGTATGCTTTGGGTCATTGTCCATCTGCACTGTGAAGCGCCGTCCAATGAGTCTGAAGCATTTGGATGAATATGAGCAGATAATATTGCCCGAAACACTTCAGAATTCATCCTGCTGCTCTTGTCAGCAATCACATCATCAATAAATACAAGAGAACCAGTTCCAATGGCAGCCATACATGCCCACGCCATGACACTACCACCACCATGCTTCACTGATGAGGTGGTATGCTTAGGATCATGAGCAGTTCCTTTCCTTCTCCAAACTCTTCTCTTCCCATCAGTCTGGTACAAGTTGATCTTGGTCTCATCTGTCCATAGGATGTTGTTCCAGAACTGTGAAGGCTTTTTTAGATGTCGTTTGGCAAACTCTAATCTGGCCTTCCTGGTTTTGAGGCTCACCAATGGTTTCCATCTTGTGGTGAACCCTCTGTATTCACTCTGGTGAAGTCTTCTCCTGATTGTTGACTTTGACACACATACACCTACCTCCTGGAGAGTGTTCTTGATCTGGCCAACTGTTGTGAAGGGTGTTTTCTTCACCAGAGAAAGAGTTCTTCGGTCATCAACCACAGTTGTTTTCTGTGGTCTTCCAGGTCTTTTGGTGTTGCTGAGCTCACCGGTGCGTTCCTTCTTTTTAAGAATGTTCCAAGCAGTTGTTTTGGCCACGCCTAATGTTTTTGCTATCTCTCTGATGGGTTTGTTGTGTTTTTTCAGCCTAATGATGGCTTGCTTCACTGATAGTGACAGCTCTTTGGATCTCATCTTGAGAGTTGACAGCAACAGATTCAAAATGCAAATAGCAGACGTGAAATGACCTCTGGACCTTTTATCTGCTCATTGTATCTGGGATAATGAGGGAATAACACACACCTGGCCATGGAACAGCCGAGAAGACAATTGTCCCATTACTTTTGGTTCCTTAAAGGGCTTCTACCACCAGATTTGGTCCTATTTAGCTGACTGACACTAGCGATCTGCTAGTGTCAGCAGTCCATAACAGTTTTTAAGGTGAACGGCAGCAGACAGATGATAAGTAAGAACACTGTTATGGACTGCTGACACTAGCACATCGCTAGTGTCTTTTAGCTAAATAGGACCAAATCTGGTGGTAGAAGCCCTTTAACAAGTGGGAGGCACATATGCAAACTGCTGTAATTCCTGCACCGTTCACCTGATTTGGATGTAAATTCCCTCAAATTCCCTCAAATTCAAGCTGACAGTCTGCAGGTAAAGCACATCTTGTTTGTTTCATTTCAAATCCATTGTGGTGGTGAATAGAGCCAAAAACTTTAGAATTGTGTCCATGTCCCAATATTTATGGACCTGACTGTATGTGATGTTTTTTTCCATGGTTTTCCAGGAATGGGTCATTGTGAACAAGAACTCTATCCATCAAGGCGTGCACCAGCTGACCGGAGAGGTGAGCAGCCATGTTGTCTCATGCTAGTGACATTCCCCAACCTTTGATACCGGAATTCATGAGTTCTGTAAGAGAGGAATATAAACGGCTATTGAGCATTTCTGTTACTGAGGAGACGGTGGAGCAATCCGTCTGCTCTGCGGTCAGCTAATAGAAGTCGCATGTTTTTCAGTTTCCCGTGAAGTGTGACGACGTGGCCGTCTACTTTACAGTAGATGAATGGAGCTATATAGACCAGCACAAGGATGACTACGCGGACTTTGTTACAGATAATATCCCAATGAATCGCACATGGGAAGTCCCAAAATATTGGGATTCTGGTAAGAACTGCTTCACGTCCCTGTGATGGCACTGTCGGCTCTGCTGCATATGGGCATCTTCGCTTAGCCCTGTAGATTACTGGGAGGTCATGGCTATATGGGATGATTTGTTCCATGGTGCACCACGTGATGCAAGTTCTCCATAATGCATTGCCCTCTACAGGACAGTGGAAAAAGCAGCATCTTATCTGTTTTTAACGTCCAGTTTTCGTCCTTCTTGCATCAGTTTTTAACAGCCATTAAAAACCGACCAGTTGGCTTTTTTTTTATGTTTTAAAAACCTCAACACCTGCAGGGCCTCCAGTATATATTATTCCCCCCTAGTGGCCCCAGAACATTTAATGGCCCCCATAGTGCCTCCTGTATTATAAATGGCCCCCGTTTATATAATGTCTCCCTCTTTCCCCGTAGTGCCAACGAATAAAATTATAAAAACCTCATACTCTCCTCACCACAGGCACTTGGCGGGGACACTTGCTCCGCACTGGATGCAGCAGGACCTGACGCTCCCAGCATAGAGATGTCACATGATCAAGCTGATGATGTCAGGTCCTGCTGCCTCCAGTGCGGAGCAAGTGTTCCTGCACCTGCCTGTGGTGAGCAGAGTATTCTTCTGAGGACTAACAGCTAGGACCTGTGTCATCCTGTGATTGAGAGCTGACAGAAAACTGGCAGAATTGGGAATAAAGCTTTGTATGTGACAAGAGTATAGGACTGTGCCTTGTTTTTGTACCTGACAGATCCCATGACAGATCCCATGACTGAGGATGATGATATAGAGAATATCCCAAATGAAGTAACCTCCTCAGACTGGGAACCAGGCAGCGAATGTGGCAGCGAATCTGAGAAAGAAATAGATGAAGAGCCCAGCAAGAGCCCTGAGAGACCATATAAGTGTGAGAAGTGTGAAGAGGCTTTCCTGGATACAGAGTCTCTGGAGACACACAAAATAACACACGTGGAGACGTGCGAGGACTGTGAGGAGCAGTTCAGCTCTAAAGCAGAACTCATCAAACACCGGGCCGAGAACCACGCTGTCAAACGCTACGCCTGCACCATCTGCGGGATCCAGTACGACTACAAGTCTCAGTTCGTCATACACCAGAGGGCGCACACCGGGGAAAAGCCCTTCGAGTGTGAAGAGTGCGGGGTGAAGTTTGGCTACAAAAGCAGTTTGCTGGTTCACCAAAGGAGGCACACAGAAGGAAAAACGTTTGAGTGCAGCAAATGCGATAAACGGTTCGACAAAAGAAGCGAAATGATCAAGCACGAGAAGATCCACACCAAGACAAAGCAGTACAAGTGCCAGAAATGTGGGAAGACGTTCGTCCATAAAGGGCGTTACGACAAACACAAGTGGGCTCATGATGACTGCTAAAAACCTTTTGTATTTCAGAAACGAGACTTGAGTTTTGGGTGTTTATTTTATCTTTTTTTTTCTGTTTTTCTAGGTCAAGCGACAAAGAATGCGAGATGGCCAACTGTGATGAAATCTACTACAGAAAAAAGTACAAGTGCCGGAAATGTGAGAAAAGGTTTGTTCTGAAATGGGCTTACGAGAAGCACAAATGGACTCATGATGGCGAAGACTGAAGACGTTTCACATCTTTTTGAACAGAGACTTGACTTTTTGGGTTTTGTTTACTTCTGTTCTTTCTCGTTTTTCTAGGTTATGTCTGGGAGAGAGGTGTGTTTAAGAGTTTGTTGTTGTACCACATCATCTCCATCAGGTTGTCTTGTCATGTGGAAGTTCTGCTTCCTTCTAGCTTCTCGGAACTGATGTAACCTGGTCATCTGGTTGATGGACCAATGACCTGGTTGTCGGTGCCAAGTCCATTCTAGTCTATAGTTCATTCAAAGCAATAGTTACATCCATCAAGTGATTTAGAAAATAAGGAAATGTCCACTGTATTGATTGGAGCCCCCCTTTGGCTGGTACCTGAGGGGTTGTCCAAACAGAACAGTCTATTTTTGGGGTGGGGCATTTAAGTTCAGATTTCTTCATAGACATGCCAATAATATGAATGATGGAACCAAACCATCGACACCTCTGTGGACACCAATCATTTGTGATCACAATTGAACCAATGGTCTGTCCGTTTTTTTGTTCTTAGCCAAGTCTACCAGATTATTGCCACTGCTGTGGCCCCTTTAAGAGATTTCTCAGGAACGATCCATGATCAGTATTACTACTGTTGTAGTGCCTAATGATAACATGGGGTGACGGAGTTGTGCCCTCTGTACAGACGCTTGCCAGCATGGGAAGGGTATCCCCCCCCCCAATTAAAGGGGTTGTCTGGGTTCAAATCTGAACCTGGACACATCTCCTCCTTGACCTAGCCAGCCCCTCAGAGATGAGCATTTCATGCTCTGATGCTATCCCTTGTCCTGCACTGAATCGCACAGGGCAAGGGCTTTTTCTGCAGATCCAGGTGACATACTAGGTCTCTGCCAAGCGGTGGCTTCCACCTAGCAGTGTTCCGGGTGACGTCACCGGCACTAATGGACGGACTTTAGCACTGCCCTAGCCTGTAAAACATAAGTGCCGGTGACATCACCAGCAACACTGCTAGGTTGAAGCCACCGCCTAGCAATGTAAACAAAAAAGCCCTTGCCCTGCGCGATACAGTGGGGGGGGGGGGGGGGGGGGGGGGTATGAAATGCTCCAATTCCCATCTCAGAGGGTCTGCCTGGGTGAAGGAGGGGATATTTCCGGGTTCTGAACCTGCACAACCCCTTTAAATCACAATCACTGCTCAATGTCTGCGCACATGTGCTGAGGTCAGACACTTTGAACATAGCCGCCGGTAACAATGTACTGAATAAACAGGAAGGCTGTAGTTACTTTCAACTATTAGGACTTCTCTTCTTAGGTTTTTACACTGGTCACTTTACATTTTATATGTTTATTGAACTTGTTTAATAAATTTGTATTCTAAAAGAAAGGAATCGGATGCGGCTGTTCTGTAGGCTCCTTGGTGACCCTAGTACGACACACATAGCACTGCCGAGGTCACAACTAATGCACATGAATGGGGTTGCATTGCAAGTAGTGTTGAGCGAACTTGTGTTTTAAGTTCGGCGTCTAAAGTTCGGGTTATCGAAGTATCCCGTTATGGATTCCGCTATCCCATAACGGGATAATTCGATAACCCGAACTTTAGACGCCGACCTTGCAATTAGTGTTGAGCAAACTTGTGTTTTAAGCTCGGCCTCTAAAGTTTCGGGTTCGGGTTATCGAACTATCCCGTTATGGATATACCGAACTTTAGACGCCGAACTTAAAACACAAGTTCGCTCAACACTAATTGCAAGTTACTGTAACCGGACAGTCACAACTCGCACGGTGTTACAGGAGTTGCCATAAAACCTGTATCGTTATCATTTAAAGGGGTTTCCTGATTATTTTATATTGATGACCTAGATTCAGAATTAGTCAGTGATGGCTAACCTCCGGCACTCCAGCTGTGGAGAAACTACGACTCCCAGCATGCTCCATTAATTTCTGGGGAGCTCTGAGAACAGACAAGCAAGTGTCCATCTTGGGAGTTGTAGTTTTACCACAGCTGGAGGTTAGCCACCACAGGGATAGGTGATTGATGGGGGCCTGCACATTACGTAGTGGCCCTATTCATAGGCCATGTGACCGCGCAGGCTGGGGAAGAGGCAGCAGTCTCTCCAAAAACGGATAGGCTGCGGAGCTGGACCCCCCTGATAAGATATTAATGACCTACGATTAGAAAAACATGACTGCTTTCAGAAGCACCACACCAGGCCTCAGGTTGTGTGTGGTATTGCAGTTCAGCCCTAATGGAGTTGAGCTTCAATACTAATCACAATGGATGGATGGATGGATGGAGGTGCAGCTGTATTTTGGAAGAAAGCAGCTATTTTTTTTTTTTCTAATCCTGGGCAACCCCTTTAGTTGGGCAGAAGAATCTTCATAGGGGCACCATCTGTGATGATGTCACATCATGTCCTGCAAAACGGCAAATTGTCTAGAATGGACCATCTGGTGAAGTATCCTGTCCCATCAACAAGTTCGCTTTCGTGTTGTCATCAACCAGAATGTTATAATCTCAAATATCATAAGATTGCAGGGCGAGTCCTCGAGCTCCGGCCACTGCATAACAAAGGGGCTACAGTAGAGCACTGGTGCCCCCAATCATTGGTGGTGAAAGATCATAGGCTCCACTGTGTCATCCTCTCACCTCTATGGCGTGTTAGATGGTCCTTTCAGGCTGCCTTGGAACCCAGCCATAGATCACCGTTTATGGCAGACCTGGGCAAACTACGGCCCGCGGGCCGTATACGGCCCGGCGGACCTTTTAATCCGGCCCCCGGGCGGAGCCAGAGGCGTGCCAAGCAACGATACCCCTCCTCCGCGAATGAAGAGGACTTCCGACTCGGCGTGCTGCGTGTGGCATGGCGCGGTGGCAGGGAGGCAGCGTCAGCGGCAGTACTGTCTAGGTAAGACACAGCAGGGGGGGGGGGTGCCTCGTGCGAGCCGTACCCGGGACCCGGCCGCAATTATTCCCTTCTCTGTAACAGCGCAGCGCCCGCGGCTCTCATAGTATCGGCTGTGACTGTCTGACACTGACAGTCACAGAGCCGACAAGCATGAAGCTGCGGCCGCCTCCCCCTGTGCTGTGTGTAGTCAGTGTGACTAACACATGGCTGATCATCTCTGAGCATTACGTTTCTAAAGGCAAGGGGGGGGGGGGGGGGGTGTGTACTTTTGTAAGGGGGGGGGGGGTGTTCTGTATATGATGGGGGGGCCGGGGGGGTGTTCTGTACACAAGGGGACAATGGCTGGATTCACAGGGGACAATGGCTGGATTCACAGGGGACAATGGCTGGATTCACATTGGACAATGGCTGGATTCACAGGGGGACAATAGCTGGATTCACAGGGGACAATGGCTGGATTCACATGGGGACAATGGCTGGATTCACAGGGGGACAATGGCTGGATTCACAGGGGGACAATGGCTGGATTCACAGGGGGACAATAGCTGGATTCACAGGGGGACAATGGCTGGATTCACAGGGGGACAATGGCTGGATTCACATTGGACAATGGCTGGATTCACAGGGGGACAATGGCTGGATTCACAGGGGGACAATTGCTGGATTCACAGGGGACAATGGCTGGATTCACAGGGGGACAATGGCTTTCACTAATATGAGTCACAAATAGTGAAAAATGTTCATTGTTTTGGGAAATTTTGTTTAATAAATTTAAATTTTTTTCTTGTAAGGCAACCTCACTTTTTCATTGTTTAACTATAACAAGTACTCGTACCAGTTGTCCAACAATGATATTTACTGCTTTTTATAAAGAAATACAATTGATTTTATGCAGTATTGAGTTTAGCCTTTTGGCCCGGCCCTCCAAAATATTTTCAGTTTCTCATGTGGCCCCATCGAAAAAATAATTGCCCACCCCTGGTTTATGGGATTCTGCATGTCATCCATGAGCGGCACGATGGCAGAGTGGTTTGCACTGGTGGGGCCTGGGTTCAGATCTGACCAGGGACCACGTCTGCATGGAGTTTGTAAGACAGTGACGGGCCTCATATACAATGGAAGGTATGTGTCTCCGAGACTGGTGCAGGAAGCATATTGAGACGTGCCACCAAGGTATCCGGCCTTGGAGTGGAAGCCACTAGCTAGAGCAGGTATGCCCAACCTGAGGCTCTCCAGCTGTTGCAAAACTACAACTCCCACCATGCCCAGACTACCTACAGCCATCAGCTTACAGCAGGGCATGGTGGGAGTTGTAGTTTTACAACAGCTGGAGAGCCGTAGGTTGGCCATGCCTGAGCTAGAGTGTCTACTAAGGGCTCTTTCACACCTGCGTTCTTGTCTTCCGGCATAGAGTTCCGTCGCCGGGGCTCTATGCCGGAAGAATCCTGATCAGGATTATCCTAATGCATTCTGAATGGAGAGAAATCCGTTCAGGATGTCTTCAGTTCCGGAACGGAACGTTTTTTGGCCGGAGAAAATACCGCAGCATGCTGCGCTTTTTGCTCCGGCCAAAAATCCGGAACACTTGACGCAAGGCCGGATCCGGAATTAATGCCCATTGGAAGGCATTGATCCGGATCCGGCCTTAAGCTAAACGTCGTTTCGGCGCATTGCCGGAGCCGACATTTAGCTTTTTCTGAATGGTTACCATGGCTGCCGGGACGCTAAAGTCCTGTTTGCCATGGTAAAGTGTAGTGGGGAGCGGGGGAGCAGTATACTTACCGTCCGTGCGGCTCCCGGGGCGCTCCAGAGTGACGTCAGGGCGCCCCAAGCGCATGGATCACGTGATCGCATGGCACGTCATCCATGCGCATGGGGTGCTCTGACGTCACTCTGGAGCGCCCCGGGAGCCGCACGGACGGTAAGTATACTGCTCCCCTGCTCCCCACTACTACTATGGCAACCAGGACTTTAATAGCGTCCTGGCTGCCATAGTAACACTGAAAGCATTTGGAAGACGGTTCCGTCTTCAAATGCTTTCAGTACACTTGCGTTTTTCCGGATCCGGCGGGCACCTCCGGCAACGGAAGTGCACGCCGGATCTCAACAATGCAAGTGTGAAAGAGGCCTAAGATAGATAGTGGACACTGTTGCTACCTAGTATAGCTGGTATCAGCTAATCCGGGCCTGGCTTTTACTGGGAGCAAGCAAAGAGCTGGGTGGGTGCTTACTCCCCACGATCCACTCCGGGGTTTACACGTGGCTCATGTCCACGATTGTTTTTTAAAAGTCAGCAGCATGAAGCAGGGTGTGTCTGTGGAGTGAGCGGCTGCAGATCACAGAGTGCAAAGCACGTGTGGAGCAAACACCGGCCTGTGGACCGATTACCTGACCCGGCTGTAACTGAACTCTAAGGCCTTTTTCGCACGAGTGTGACGGATTACGTCCGGATGAGTCAGTGAAACTCGCACCACTTTGCAAGCAAACTCAGTCAGTTTTATCTGTGATTGCGTTCAGTTTTTTCAGCGCGGGTGCAATGCGTTTTTCATGTGCGTGATAAAAAAAAACCTGAAGGTTTACAAACATCTAGCAACCATCAGTGAAAAACGCATTGCATCCGCACTTGCTTGCGGATGCAATGCGTTTTTCACGGAAGCCCCATTCACTTCTATGGAGCCCAGGGCTGCGTGAAACACACACACACACACTTTGGCTTCCTATGAAATTCACCATCGTGAGTGTTGTGTTGGGGTCCAGCCACTGACTTCCCAGGGAGTCTCCTCAGCCACACAACTATCTCTGCATTTTTGAGCCCCTGTGAGAAGAGCGCCTTACAAATGTCGTTGACCGGCTGCGGACAGTCATAACTTCACAGTTGCACATAAAGAAATTCCCTAAAGCACTAACCTGTGTATGAGCATTTCAAGTAGTGACCACCTGGGTTCCTTGGTCTCAGCAGGACGTCGACTCCATGCATGCTCTGTCTTCCTCAGTTTCTGGAGAGAGTGGACATGGACCCCTCGTTCTCAGAGGTTCCACCATAACACTTCCTACTAGGACAACCCACTCAAGTATGAAATTATATTACACTTAACCATTGCATCAAGAGGCCATGTGTGGTCCACCTCAAGGGAATAGATGTTTGGCTATGATGTATGATGGACTAGTCTCAGCTTTGCCGTTTTTAATTCTCACGGTTACAATTGTATTACATTTATTTGCTTTGGTGTAGAAGCTCCAGATCCACCACCGATGAGGAAAGAAAACCATTACATATTTTAAAGAACATGTAAATAAAAGGATAGGATATTAAAAAGGGTTGTCCAGGATTTTCTTATTGATGGCCTATCCCCAGTGACCACGTGACAGATGTACGGTGACAACACTGGCCTAGGATGACGCTGGGGCACTCACCGGAGCAAAACAGCCACTTCGTACAGCTGATCGGCAGGGGTGCCAGGAGTCGGACCCCTGCTGATCTCATTGATGACCTATACTGAGGATAGGCCATCAGTAGGAAAATCCTGGAGAACCCCTTTAATGATGTTTCTCCTATACATGGGATCCACAATTTTTGCATGGATGGGGCAGTAGTAGCAGAATGAAAATTTGTACAAATAGTGACTATGTTTGGAGTCTCCCTTTAAACAGCCCTCTCATGATTTCCTGATTTTTATCCACCCATTATCATTTACCCAGAATGCAGCATGGAGGGGCTCGGTGAAGGTTCCACTGAAAGTGTATACATGTCTGATGGGCTCACACAGGTGGTAAAAGGACAGCTGGCCTGAGTCATAGTCCACGTGTATCCCATAACGATTAGAGGACATACCGGAGAAGAGCTGAATGTCTTTACTGTTATGTCGTATGGAGTATTCCTCATGCCACCTGCAGAAGCACCAGGACCTCTTATTGTTCCCTATCCACGACTGTTCCCCTTCGGTCTCCGTACTGGGGTAAGCCATGCCCACCATCCAGTATTCTGCCTCGCTGGCCTCCACTTCCCAGTAATGTTGTCCTGAAAGAATTCCCTGGATGCTGAAAACTTGATATTGTTGGAACCTCTTGGGCGTTTCTTTTCGGCGTTGACTCATCACTGACCACGTGGCGGATTTGAGGTCCTCTGTAATGGCCACGTTATTGGCGGCAGTGTTTTTATCCAGTAATATCTCTGAAGACTCAATTACGTAAAAGTCCTCCTTTGCCTTTGTCACAATGTTGCCTAAACCATCATATATGGTCAGAGCTATTAGGAAATGATTGAGGTTCCCAGAGCTGTGGATATTTTTGTCAGTCTCCTCTGCATCATTTTTCTTGACACCATCTAAGAAGGTCACCACCTGACATTTTAAGACAGATGAGGGATCAGTAGAGGTGAGAAGCTTTTCAATGTGACGGATCTCGCTGGACAACTCATCTTTCTGTATTTCCAGCTGCTGGATCAGATTGGAAATGGAGGCTGTCACCTGGACCTTCTGCCTGGAGACTTCACTCAGGACTTTCTTCTCTAAATCTTCCAGTTGTCTTCTGATTTCTGTAAAGAGAGCCGTCACGGTTTCTGTGAGACTGGTTACTTTGTCAGGAATCTCATTCTGACCTTTCAGTAAATTCTGGATCTCTTTATCTGTCTTTTCTCTCTTTGTGTCTAGTGTTTGTAGAACATCTTTTAGTCTCTCCTTCCTCTTTTCGGTGGCCTCGTTTAGTGGCTCCAGCTGGTGTGTCCTGTGCGTCTCAGCCAGGCAGTACACACAAATACAAGTCTCATCCTCATTGCAGTAATACTCCAGGATCTTCCTATGTACAGAGCACTTCTGCTCCTCCAGAACAGTGGTGGGCTTAGATAAGACATGTTCTGGGCTCTTGATGTGGACTCTTAGGTGGTCGTCACATAGGGAAGCCTCACAATGCAGACAGGTTTTAACAGCAGGTGTGGAAGAGTGAATACAATAAGAACAAGGAATGACCAGCTGCACCTCCTGTACCTGAGAAGACGGGAGTTCCTCAACTTCATTCCTCCAAGTCCAGGTTTTTAGGGAGGGATGTTCCTCAGGTTCTTTGCACTTAGGACAGAAGTTTACTTTAGACTCTGCCTGTGTGTCCTGGACTTGATCAATGCACCCCTGGCAGACGCTGTGTCCACATCTCAGGGTGACTTCTTCCGTATACTTGGTCAGGCAGATGCAGCAGGTTTCTGGAGCAGACGCCATTGCAGGAGGCAGGAAGATGAATCAGGAAGTGGGTTTGTTTCTTTGGCTCCAGTGACTCCCGGCCGCTCATGTGCATTGAATGTTCACTGATCAGTTCACTTGTGATCTCCTGAGCCTCCAGGTCCTAGGGAGGAGAAGGTCTGAGACCAGGGGACTGCTGGACTGTCCCGCCATTACACTGCCGAGGGGGGGAGTAGCTTCATCTTAACCCTTCACTCTCCAAGTCTTTCAGATGATTCTTTACCTTAGTACTAAATAAACCTGACGGTCATATTTATCAAGCTTTATACTGGCTCAGCATGCAGTATCACACATGAGGGGCTTAGATACACAGCTCAGCAGACAGTATCACACAGGATAGGATTAGATACACAGCTCAGCAGACAGTGTCACACATGAGGGGCTTAGATACACAGCTCAGCAGACAGTATCACACAGGGTAGGATTAGATACACAGCTCAGCATGCAGTATCACACAGGATAGGATTAGATACACAGCTCAGCAGACAGTATCACACAGGATAGGATTAGATACACAGCTCAGCAGACAGTATCACACAGGATAGGATTAGATACACAGCCCAGCAGACAGTATCACACAGGATAGGATTAGATACACAGCTCAGCAGACAGTATCACACAGGATAAGATTAGATACACAGCTCAGCAGACAGTATCACACAGGATAGGATTAGATACACAGCTCTGCAGACTGTATCACACAGGATAGGATTAGATACACAGCTCAGCAGACAGTATCACACAGGATAGGATTAGATACACAGCTCAGCAGACAGTATCACACAGGATAGGATTAGATACACAGCTCAGCAGACAGTATCACACAGGATAGGATTAGATACACAGCTCAGCAGACAGTATCACACAGGATAGGATTAGATACAGCTCAGCAGACTGTATCACACAGGATAGGATTAGATACAGCTCAGCAGACAGTATCACACAGGATAGGATTAGATACACAGCTCAGCAGACTGTATCACACAGGATAGGATTAGATACACAGCTCAGCAGACAGTATCACACAGGATAGGATTAGATACACAGCTCAGCAGACAGTATCACACAGGATAGGATTAGATACACAGCTCAGCAGACAGTATCACATAGGATAGGATTAGATACACAGCTCAGCAGACAGTATCACACAGGATAGGATTAGATACACAGCTCAGCAGACAGTATCACACAGGATAGGATTAGATACACAGCTCAGCAGACAGTATCACACAGGATAGGATTAGATACACAGCTCAGCAGACAGTATCACACAGGATAGGATTAGATACACAGCTCAGCAGACAGTATCACACAGGATAGGATTAGATACACAGCTCAGCAGACAGTATCATATAGGATAGGATTAGATACACAGCTCAGCAGACAGTATCACACAGGATAGGATTAGATACACAGCTCAGCAGACAGTATCACACAGGATAGGATTAGATACACAGCTCAGCAGACAGTATTACACAGGATAGGATTAGATACACAGCTCAGCAGACTGTATCACACAGGATAGGATTAGATACACAGCTCAGCAGACAGTATCACACAGGATAGGATTAGATACACAGCTCTACAGACATTATCACACAGGAGGGGATTAGATACACAGCTCAGCAGACAGTATCACTCAGGATAGGATTAGATACACGGCTCAGCAGGCAGTATCACACAGGATAGGATTAGATACACAGCTCAGCAGACAGTATCACACATCATAGGATTAGATACACAGCTCAGCAGACAGTATCACACAGGATAGGATTAGATACACAGCTCAGCAGACAGTATCACACAGGATAGGATTAGATACACAGCTCAGCAGACAGTATCACACAGGATAGGATTAGATACACAGCTCAGCAGACAGTATCACACAGGAGAGGATTAGATACACAGCTCAGCAGACAGTATCACACAGGATGGGATTAGATACACAGCTCAGCAGACAGTATCACACATGATGGGATTAGATACACAGCTCAGCAGACAGTATCACACAGGACAGGATTAGATACACAGCTCAGCAGACAGTATCACACAGGATAGGATTAGATACACAGCTCAGCAGACAGTATCACACAGGATAGGATTAGATACACAGCTCAGCAGTCAGTATCACACAGGCTAGGATTAGATACACAGCTCAGCAGACAGTATCACACAGGATAGGATTAGATACACAGCTCAGCAGACAGTATCACACAGGATAGGATTAGATACACAGCTCAGCAGACGGTATCACACAGGATAGGATTAGATACACAGCTCAGCAGACGGTATTACACAGGATAGGATTAGATACACAGCTCAGCAGACAGTATCACACAGGATAGGATTAGATACACAGCTCAGCAGACGGTATCACACAGGATAGGATTAGATACACAGCTCAGCAGACGGTATCACAAAGGATAGGATTAGATACACAGCTCAGCAGACAGTATCACACAGGAGAGGATTAGATACACAGCTCAGCAGACAGTATCACACAGGATAGGATTAGATACACAGCTCAGCAGACTGTATCACACAGGATAGGATTAGATACACAGCTAAGCAGACAGTATCACACAGGATAGGATTAGATACACAGCTCAGCAGACAGTATCACACAGGATAGGATTAGATACACAGCTCAGCAGACAGTATCACACAGGATAGGATTAGATACACAGCTCAGCAGACAGTATCACACAGGATAGGATTAGATACACAGCTCAGCAGACAGTATCACACAGGATAGGATTAGATACACAGCTCAGCAGACAGTATCACACAGGATAGGATTAGATACACAGCTCAGCAGACAGTATCACACAGGATAGGATTAGATACACAGCTCAGCAGACAGTATCACACAGGATAGGATTAGATACACAGCTCAGCAGACAGTATCACACAGGATAGGATTAGATACACAGCTCAGCAGACAGTATCACACAGGATAGGATTAGATACACAGCTCAGCAGACAGTATCACACAGGATAGGATTAGATACACAGCTCAGCAGACTGTATCACACAGGATAGGATTAGATACACAGCTCTGCAGACAGTATCACACAGGATAGGATTAGATACACAGCTCAGCAGGCAGTATCACACAGGATAGGATTAGATACACAGCTCAGCAGACTGTATCACACAGGATAGGATTAGATACACAGCTCAGCACCATATTACACTTTATTCAGCTGATCACAGATATTTCATCCCGTCTTTATGATGCTGCGTTCCTATTACGGTTGCCACCTTTCCCAAGAAAAATACCGTCCAAGTTAAGCCACACCCCAAAGGTGGTGTGGTTGTTTGGGCGTGGCTTAACACAGGGTGTTAAGTCGCTATGTCATTATGTGCCCCCCCCCCCCAGTAATATTAGTTCCCCCATTAATAGTAAGTCCCAATTAGTGCCCCCATTAATAGTTATGCCTTCATTAGTGCCCCCAGTATTAATAATGCTCCCATTAGAACTCCCCAGTAATATTAATACCCCATTAGTGCTGCCAGTAATAGTAATGACCCCATTAGTGCAACCCAGTAATATTAATACACCATTAGTGCCCCCAGTAATAATAATACCCCCATTAGTGCCCCCAGTAACAGTAATGCCTTCATTAGTGCCCCCAGTAATAATAATACCCCCATTAGTGCCCCCAGTAACAGTAATGCCTTCATTAGTGCCCCCAGTAATAGTAATGCTTTCATTAGTGACCTCCAGTATTAATAATGCTTTCATTAGGCTCTCCAGTAATATTAATGCCCCATTAGTGCCCCCCAGTATTAATAAGGCCCCCATTAGTGCACCCAGTAATAGTAATGCTTCCATTAGTGCTCCCCAGTAATAATAATACCCCATTAGTGCCCCCAGTAATAGTAATGACCCAATTAGTGCCGCCAGTAATAGTAATGCCCCCATTAGTGCCCCCAGTAATATTAATACGCCATTAGTGCCCCCAGTAATAATAATACCCCTATTAGTGCCCCCTTCTCTGCAATTCACCTCCTCCATTTGATGCTGCCGGGTTCAGGACCTGCATTTCAGCGCGATGAAGTTTCACAGCATTGACTGGAAGCAGCAGGACCTGCGAGACGTCATCACACGGGAGTGCAGGTCCTGAGCTTCCAGTCAGCAGTGAGCGTTCACCACCGCGCCATCAATGAAAGCGCTCATTAGTAACAGACCGCCAATTATCATGGACAGAAAAAGACAATTACCGGCACTGGCAGGGGCTCTAACTTACTGGCTTGGCCAGCGAGTTACTGGCCGGGTGGCACCCCTAGTCCACTCCACATCATGGTTTTGTCCTATGTTTAACATGTTCTATGCTTTTCCAAAAAAATGCGTGCAGATATGTTATTTTGGTTGCAGGCATCTGTTTAACATACATGTCATGCAGAGACATTAACTCCTTAAAGGGGTCCTCTCACTTCAGTACATGGCATTTATAGAGGAAGTCTATAGTATGGGGATTCTCCATATTGCCTCCTTCGCTGACTTCATTATACGCGTCACCTCATCCCGCAAAAAAATGGGAGACACTAAAGTGGAGACACAAACAAAATTTAGATTTTTAAAAAATACTTTTATTGTGTAAAACCAATATATATATATTAAGTATTGCTGTATCTGTAATGACCGGCTGTATAAAATTATCACATGATCAACCTCGTTAGATGAACGCCGTAAAAAATCTAAGTAAAAACACTGCTAAAAGAGACATTTTTTTTCACCTTACAACACAAAAATACCAAGCGATCAAAAAAGTGTTATGTACCGCAAAATACTACCAATAAAAACCGTCATCTCATCCCGAAAAAAAATTAGCCCCTACATAAAACAATCTCCTGAACAATAAAAAAAAATATAGCTTTCAGACAATGGGGACAAAAAGGGTTGTTTTTCTTTAAAAAATTCTTTTATTGTGTAAAACCTAAATAAATTTAAAAATAGGTATTTCCGCATCCGTAACAACCTGCTCTAAAGAAAAATCACACGATCCACCCCGTCAAGAGAACACTGTAAAAAAACTAAATAAATAAAAACCGTGCCAAAAAGCAATTTTTTTGTCATCTTACATCAAAGAAAGTGTAATACCAAGCGATCAAAAAGTCGTATGTACCTCAAAATAGTACTTATCAAACCGTCTTCTCATGCCACATAAAATAAGCCCCATATAAGGTAATCACACAATAAATAAAAACAAAATAAGCCTTTCAGAAATGTGCATTCTTGTACATAGGAGCAGTATTATAGTAGTTATATTCTTGTACATAGGAGCAGTATTATAGTAGTTATATTCTTGTACATAGGAGCAGTATTATAGTAGTTATATTCTTGTACATAGGAGCAGTATTATAGTATTTATATTCTTGTACATATGAGGCAGTATTATAGTAGTTATATTCTTGTACATAGGAGCAGTATTATAGTAGTTATATTCTTGTACATAGGAGCAGTATTATAGTAGTTATATTCTTGTACATAGGAGCAGTATTATAGTAGTTATATTCTTGTACATAGGAGCAGTATTATAGTAGTTATATTCTTGTACATAGGAGGCAGTATTATAGTAGTTATATTCTTATACATAGGAGCAGTATTATAGTAGTTATATTCTTGTACATAGGAGCAGTATTATAGTAGTTATAGTCTTGTACATAGCAGCAGTATTATAGTAGTTATATTCTTGTACATAGGAGCAGTATTATAGTAGTTATATTCTTGTACATAGGAGCAGTATTATAGTAGTTATATCCCTGTACATAGGAGCAGTATTATAGTAGTTATATTCTTGTACATAGGAGCAGTATTATAGTAGTTATATTCTTGTACATAGGAGGCAGTATTATAGTAGTTATATTCTTGTATATAGGAGGCAGTATTATAGTAGTTATATTCTTGTACATAGGAGCAGTATTATAGTAGTTATATTCTTGTACATAGGAGCAGTATTATAGTAGTTATATTCTTGTACATAGGAGCAGAATTATAGTAGTTATATTCTTGTACATAGGAGCAGTATTATAGTAGTTATATTCTTGTACATAGGAGCGGTATTATAGTAGTTATATTCTTGAACATAGGAGGTAGTATTATAGTAGTTATATTCTTGTACATAGGAGGCAGTATTATAGTAGTTATATTCTTGTACATAGGAGCAGTATTATAGTAGTTATATTCTTGTACATAGGAGCAGTATTATAGTAGTTATATTCTTGTACATAGGAGCAGTATTATAGTAGTTATATTCTTGTACATAGGAGGCAGTATTATAGTAGTTATATTCTTGTACATAGGAGGCAGTATTATAGTAGTTATATTCTTGTACATAGGAGCAGTATTATAGTAGTTATATTCTTGTACATAGGAGCAGTATTATAGTAGTTATATTCTTGTACATAGGAGCAGTATTTTAGTAGTTATATCCATGTACATAGGAGCAGTATTATAGTAGTTATATTCTTGTACATAGGAGCAGTATTATAGTAGTTATATCCATGTACATAGGAGCAGTATTATAGTAGTTATATTCTTGTACATAGGAGCAGTATTATAGTAGTTATATTCTTGTACATAGGAGGTAGTATTATAGTAGTTATATTCTTATATATAGGAGGCAGTATTATAGTAGTTATATTCTTGTACATAGGAGCAGTATTATAGTAGTTATATTCTTGTACAGAGGAGCAGTATTATAGTAGTTATATTCTTGTACATAGGAGCAGTATTATAGTAGTTATATTCTTGTCCATAGGAGCAGTATTATAGTAGTTATATTCTTGTACATAGGAGGCAGTATTATAGTAGTTATATTCTTGTACATAGGAGAGGATAGACGTGTGCTGCTGAGCTCCCTGCAGGGAGGGGGCATGGCTTCTGACCCAGGTGGAGCAGAGGGAAGCTGGGCTGATGATCCTGGGAAAGCCCAGAGCCTGGAGTGTGGCCTGCAGCATGGAGAGGAGAGTTTGGAAATGGTGGCTGGTGAGTCTTCTGAATGCAGCAATGTTTCTGACTTAAACATAAATGTGACCAGGAAAAATATATTTAAACTTGAAATGAAGATCCACAGATTAAGAGATGAAATTAGCAAAGAGTCTGATCCTAAAACAAAGCTGATGAAGTGTGAGTGTCTGGATGGTTGCACACGTGAGCTGGCTGTACTGAAGGGGAGTCTGGAGGAAGATAAAAGTATAATATCTAAAATACAAAACTGGGCAAGTGACAAAAAGAAAGAATCTAGAGCCCAAGTTGTGAAAAGGAGAGAAATTCTTAGAAAAAAAGAAACTGAATATGAGACTGGTCGCAATGTTGTGAAGCAGAGGAGCCCTATGGTATATGGGGGTGCAGAGACTGGAGGATCACAGCTCTTGTGTGAACCATGTTTGGGGCCTGAGCCATCAACCTCTGCAAATGCTGCAGAACAAAGTGTGCCAGACAGCAAGGGGTTAAGCACAGTGGACTTTGTTTGTAGCACTGATGAATTGAATTCTAGTGTCAGTCCTGTGATTCAGCAAGAAAACTCTTTATGTGCTGATATGGTCAGTGAGACCCCGCTCAGTGCTGCGAGTGACAATGTACCCCATATTGAGCCAACTGCACAGCGTGCAGCAGAGGTTACAGACATTGTACAGGACCCTCAGCTCTCCACAGTGCAGGCAGGACTATCTGCAGCTGAGGAGCGGCCGAGTACTGATCCATCTGCTGAAGAACCTCAGTACAGGAGACTGTTCTCTAATGTCACCAGACCGGCGAACCCCCCACCTCAGAGGAGGAACGCAGTAAGAATCAGGTACACAGGACCAGAGGAGAACATCCCCTCCAGACTGCACATTGGGAAAGTTCTTCTGAAAGAGTTCATGAAGTTTAAGGCTTCTGAGGTGTACGCTCTGATCCATATTCCTTCCACTAGGAATTATGACGTCAGCTTTAAGCTTCAGTTCAGTCTGGATTTATTCTGGAGCATTTATAATGATACTAAAGAGAACAAGATTTGGGAGCACCTCAGAGTGATCCAGCTGTCTAGGCCCCAGGTGGTCACGGCCACTGTCCTCTTCCAGTCAGAGGTGGTCGCACTGGCAGATCTGGAGCTCTGGCTGAACAGACAGTGTATAGTAGAAAGCCGGCCAGCAAAAATCTATGATGAGGAGGGTATATGGAATGGGGGCTACACTGTCAGAGTTCAGCTCGTCCAGCACAACGGGGTGACCAGCCATCTGCCGCACTCCTTCTACCTGGGCTCTGAGAGAGGGATATGTTATTACCCTGGGCAGCCGCGCCTGTGCCATAGATGTGGGGGCAGACACTTCGCCCACAGCTGCTCTCGCACCAAGTGCTCATTATGTGGACAGTTGGGGCATGTAAAGGACGAGTGCACAGGCCCGGTCATCTGTAACCTGTGCTTAGGACAGGGCCACACGTTTCGGGACTGTCCGCACGCAGAACACAACAAGGTCACTGAGGAGATGTTCACAGAAAACATGGAGGAAGACCAGGAGGATGTCCCTACAACTACAGATATAGTCCCAGAAACTGTCAATCCCAATGATGTTAGAAGGCAAGGTACCAGTGACCCTGCTGTAGAGACTGATGTGCCACCCATGGGTGCTGCTTCACAAATATCACCAGCCACCGAAGAGAAATTCCTTTCAAGCAGCAAAATATTCAAGAAAGTTATCAATGAATTAATGAAACAAAAGCTCAGCACGCCTGAAGAACCAGCTGCCACCAAACCACCTGAACAGAGGGCCTGCGTGTCAACAGAACCAGCTAACCCTGCAGGGGTCACACTTGTAGAACGAACTGATCCAGCCACAAAGACCATGTCCACAGAGCCAGCTGGTCCAGCCACAGAGACCATGTCCACAGAGCCAGCTGGTCCAGCCATAGAGACCAGTGTGGATGATGATGGGTTCCAGACAGTAAGAAGGAAAAACAGCACAGTGAAGAGAACACCTGAGCTATCGGTGCTGGAAGTAGCTTCTGGACGTTACAGTGTACTGGGAGAAGAAGATCAGAAGGAAGAGGCACAAATGGAGCAAGTTCATTCACTCAATCATGAGGATGACCCTCAGAAAGAAGATCTTGTTTCCTCAGTGTCCACCAAAAGATGGGGCTCTACAGTTCACAACAGTGGGAGGAGGAAAAAAAGGGCAAAGAAGTTTAAGTGACCTGAATAAAACTGCAAAAAAAAAAAAACCCTCTTAATGTGAACAGTGTAAAGACTAAGAACAGGCGGCAGGCGAGTTTCTTAGGAGAGATCTGATGTCTTCTCCATCCATACAGGAGACTTATCTGAAGAGCAATGCTCATGAGTTTGCAGCCGGGAGACAAGAGGCGTCTTTCTAATCCTTTGTGCTGGAGATAAATGATTGTGTGATAGGATAGAAGATGAGAAAAATAACTGCAATAATGTGTAGTGGAGGAACATCCGTGTGTCAGCATGTGTATAATGTTTGTGATGTAACTTTATTTCATTTATTTTCTATGACTTTATTGTAAATATATTGTAATATTTTGTTGCTTGATTTTAAATAAAAAGATCATTATAGTAGTTATATTCTTGTACATAGGAGCAGTATTATAGTAGTTATATTCTTGTACATAGGAGTCAGTATTATAGTAGTTATATTCTTGTACATAGGAGCAGTATTATAGTAGTTATATTCTTGTACATAGGAGCGGCATTATAGTAGTTATATTCTTGTACATAGGAGCAGTATTATAGTAGTTATATTCTTGTACATATGAGGCAGTATTATAGTAGTTATATTCTTGTACATAGGAGCAGTATTATAGTAGTTATATTCTTGTACATAGGAGCAGTATTATAATAGTTATATTCTTGTACATAGGAGCAGTATTATAGTAGTTATATTCTTGTACATAGGAGGCAGTATTATAGTAGTTATATTCTTGTACATAGGAGGCAGTATTATAGTAGTTATATTCTTGTACATAGGAGGCAGTATTATAGTAGTTATATTCTTGTACATAGGAGCAGTATTATAGTAGTTATATTCTTGTACATAGGAGGCAGTATTATAGTAGTTATATTCTTGTACATAGGAGGCAGTATTATAGTAGTTATATTCTTGTACATAGGAGCAGTATTATAGTAGTTATATTCTTGTACATAGGAGCAGTATTATAGTAGTTATATTCTTGTACATAGGAGCAGTATTATAGTAGTTATATTCTTGTACATAGGAGCAGTATTATAGTAGTTATATCCCTGTACATAGGAGCAGTATTATAGTAGTTATATTCTTGTACATAGGAGCAGTATTATAGTAGTTATATTCTTGTACATAGGAGGTAGTATTATAGTAGTTATATTCTTGTATATAGGAGGCAGTATTATAGTAGTTATATTCTTGTACATAGGAGCAGTATTATAGTAGTTATATTCTTGTACAGAGGAGCAGTATTATAGTAGTTATATTCTTGTACATAGGAGCAGTATTATAGTAGTTATATTCTTGTACATAGGAGCAGTATTATAGTAGTTATATTCTTGTACATAGGAGGCAGTATTATAGTAGTTATATTCTTGTACATAGGAGGCAGTATTATAGTAGTTATATTCTTGTACATAGGAGCAGTATTATAGTAGTTATATTCTTGTACATAGGAGCAGAATTATAGTAGTTATATTCTTGTACATAGGAGCAGTATTATAGTAGTTATATTCTTGTACAGAGGAGCAGTATTATAGTAGTTATATTCTTGTACATAGGAGCAGTATTATAGTAGTTATATTCTTGTACATAGGAGCAGTATTATAGTAGTTATATTCTTGTACATAGGAGGCAGTATTATAGTAGTTATATTCATGTACATAGGAGCAGTATTATAGTAGTTATATTCTTGTACATAGGAGCAGTATTATAGCAGTTATATTCTTGTACATAGGAGCAGTATTATAGTAGGTATATTCTTGTACATAGGAGGCAGTATTATAGTAGTTATATTCTTGTACATAGGAGCAGCATTATAGTAGTTATATTCTTGTACATAGGAGCAGAATTATAGCAGTTATATTTTTGTACATAGGAGCAGTATTATAGTAGTTATATTCTTGTACATAGGAGCAGTATTATAGTAGTTATATTCTTGTACATAGGGGCAGTATTATAGTAGTTATATTCTTGTACATAGGAGGCAGTATTATAGTAGTTATATTCTTGTACATAGGAGCAGTATTATAGTAGTTATATTCTTGTACATAGGAGGCAGTATTATAGTGGTTATATTCTTGTATATAGGAGGCAGTATTATAGTAGTTATATTCTTGTACATAGGAGCAGTATTATAGTAGTTATATTCTTGTACATAGGAGCAGTATTATAGTAGTTATATTCTTGTACATAGGAGGCAGTATTATAGTAGTTATATTCTTGTACATAGGAGGCAGTATTATAGTAGTTATATTCTTGTACATAGGAGCAGTATTATAGTAGTTATATTCTTGTACATAGGAGCAGTATTATAGTAGTTATATTCTTGTACATAGGAGGCAGTATTATATTAGTTATATTCTTGTACATAGGAGGCAGTATTATAGTAGTTATATTCTTGTACATAGGAGGCAGTATTATAGTAGTTATATTCTTGTACATAGGAGCAGCATTATAGTAGTTATATTCTTGTACATAGGAGCAGAATTATAGCAGTTATATTTTTGTACATAGGAGCAGTATTATAGTAGTTATATTCTTGTACATAGGAGCAGTATTATAGTAGTTATATTCTTGTACATAGGGGCAGTATTATAGTAGTTATATTCTTGTACATAGGAGGCAGTATTATAGTAGTTATATTCTTGTACATAGGAGCAGTATTATAGTAGTTATATTCTTGTACATAGGAGGCAGTATTATAGTGGTTATATTCTTGTATATAGGAGGCAGTATTATAGTAGTTATATTCTTGTACATAGGAGCAGTATTATAGTAGTTATATTCTTGTACATAGGAGCAGTATTATAGTAGTTATATTCTTGTACATAGGAGGCAGTATTATAGTAGTTATATTCTTGTACATAGGAGCAGTATTATAGTAGTTATATTCTTGTACATAGGAGGCAGTATTATAGTGGTTATATTCTTGTATATAGGAGGCAGTATTATAGTAGTTATATTCTTGTACATAGGAGCAGTATTATAGTAGTTATATTCTTGTACATAGGAGCAGTATTATAGTAGTTATATTCTTGTACATAGGAGGCGGTATTATAGTGGTTATATTCTTGTACATAGGAGCAGTATTATAGTAGTTATATTCTTGTACATAGGAGCAGTATTATAGTAGTTATATTCTTGTACATAGGAGCAGTATTATAGTAGTTATATTCTTAACCATATTTCTTTTTTTTGAAAGAGAGCAAAAGATTAGGGTCGAGATCCATACATGACATTACAGTGGCGGTGGCAAATCTCCATACGTTCATCCAGCATATACATCATGTATAGACATTACTTGCAATCTTGCCATAGTCAATAAGAGACATCAAATAAAAATGTAAAAGGGAAGAGGGGAAAGGGACAATCAGGAGGGAGAGAAGGGAGGAGGGGGGAAAACGGGGAAGTGAGGTAACTTCTGCTCTATCATGTAAAATTTCTATGAGCTTTCCATGGGGACCACAATTTTAAGAAGCGGGCACGTGAGTTAGTCTCCCAATGCGCAAGCTCCTCAAAACGGTAAATTTGATCCACCTTATCAGTCCACATATGGAGAGTCGGTGGGGAGTCATTCTTCCACAAAAAGGGAATAAGTAGCTTAGCTGCTGTAAGCAACATCGTAGGTAGGTCATGCTTAGAGGGGGTGAGAGAGCTGTTAGGGCACCATAAGAGCACTAGTTTAGCATCTATTGATATCTTAGTGTCGCATATTTGGTTGACCACCGTCTCGATTGATTTCCAAAACGGTTGAATCTTGTGACAAAACCACCAAATATGCGACAAAGACCCAATACCTGTACCACATCTCCAACACGATTCAGGGACCTCAGGGTTTAATTTATGCAAAAACTCGGGTGTTTTATACCATCTACTGAGAAGCTTAAAGGAATTCTCCTGAATCCTCACACAACGACTGAAGCCGTGTGAGTGGGATAAGATGAACGCCTTCTCCGGCTCAGTGAGAGACATGGAGAGCTCACGCTCCCAAGAGACCACATAATGTAGCTCTGGGGGTAATGAAGAAAGTATTTCTTTATACATCTGGGATAACGGTCTAAAGGGGGGTTTAGTAGCTAAAACTCTTTTTTCAAGCCAGGAGGGGGAACTATGACCTGCAAAAGGCCCAGTACACTTTTTAGTGTCTCGCTTAAAATCTGCTAAGTGGAAAAAAGGCGCAGCTTTAACCTCAGGGAGGTCCACCACTGAATCCCAGTTCAAACTTCCGTCCGGGCGAAGGACATCTCGCAGAGGAATGTCAGCGAGCTTAGACCAAATCCCGGAGGGGTTCAACACAGAGGGGTGAATGTGGCTCTGCAACAAGTTAAGTGGCATACTAGGGTTAGGAAAATTAAAAATGCGAGACTGAACCATTTTGGACCATTCAACCAGCATACCCTTCCAAACCGGAGAGGAGTAGTAGTGACTGGCCGAAAGAGGCCTAATGCCCCATAAAGTAAGTAGTTCTTGGTCCGTGAACAGCACCTTTTCAAGGCGGGAACAAAGGGAAACGGAGTGACGAGTCATGATAGCTACACATCTACAAAGCTGTACTGCATTATAATATAATTTCACATCTGGCATCCCAAAACCACCAAACCTTCTGTCCCTTGTGAGAACCGAATAAGCTATACGCGGAGATTTCCCGTTCCACAGGAAGCGTGTGAATACTCTCCGTAGTTCTGTAAAATATGAGTTTGGCAACCAAATAGGGAGCACTTGCATCAAGTACAAAAATTTGGGAAGAATAAAGGTCTTAAGGTAGTTCTTTCTCCCTACCCAGGAGACAAATGGAAGCTTCAAATTTTGTAAATGCGTACGCACTGTTTTCAGAAGTGGTATATAGTTAAGGGAAGCCAGATCCTGTACATTGGCCGATATGTGAGTCCCCAAATACGCAATGTCTCTGGAGGCCCAGGTGAATGGAGTGGCACGCTTGGTAGCCTTAATCACCGCTTGTGGGCAGGAGATGTTAAGTGCCATGGACTTCCCATAATTAATTTTGAAATTAGATATAAATCCAAAGTCCTCAAATATGGTCAGTAGTTTGGGTAAAGCCTCCTTAGGATTAGAGATCATGACCAACAAGTCATCTGCAAATGCTGCAGCAACATGTGTAGAAGCACCGATCTGAAGACCTTTAATATCCGGGTCTTCTCTTATTTTACACAAAAGGGTCTCCATTACTAAGACGAATTGCGCAGGAGAGAGGGGGCAACCCTGCCTCGTCCCGTTAGTGATGCGAAATGGTGGTGACAATGCACCGTTGACTTTGACCCTGGCAGAGGGGGACGAATACAGGGTATAAATGGCTGCAATGAATTGTTCTGGAAGACCAAACCCCGACAGGGTCCGCGACATATAGTGCCAGCTGACCCTGTCGAAGGCTTTTTCCGCATCGGTGCTAACCAACACTAAGGGCTTAGAGGATCTTTTGGCCCAATTTACAAGATGAAGAAGCCGTACCGTATTATCGGACCCCTGTCTGCCATGGACAAAGCCAACTTGCTCTTCATGAACGATGTCAGGAAGAACCTCCTGAAGCCTTGTAGCCAAGATCTTCGCCCACCACTTCACATCACAGTTAAGCAAAGAGATCGGTCTGTAATTGCTGCAGCAAGTTGGATCCTTATTCTCCTTATGCAGGACAGTGATGTCCGCCAATAAGGAGTGAGGAGCGAGGGAACCTCCTGAGAGAAGATAGTTGCACAAATCCCTGAAGCGGGGTATTAAAACGTCCTTAAAGGACTTATAATACATGATGGAGAAACCATCTGGGCCCGGACTTTTGCCCGAAGGGATGGACGCGAGCACCTTCTGAATCTCAGAGTCAGTAATGGGTCTAGTAAGCTGGGACGCCTTGGCTGAGGATATAGAAGGAAGGTCTAGTGTCTGCAAAAACTTATCTGTCGCCTCTGAAAGATCACTAGTAGTGGACCCCTCAGGGTTGGGTAAGTTATATAAGGCTTCATAAAAGGCGCAAAATGCCTTGGCGATATCAGGAGTGGACTTATGCATTTTGCCATTGGAGTCCTTAATAGAGGAAACAAAAGAGTCAGAAAACTGCTTCTTGGCAATCGCCGACATCAGTCTGTTTCCTCTATCTCCGTGTGCGTATGCTTTAAATCGTGAGCGTAGGACCAGCTTAGCAGAGGTGACATCCAATAGATTTTTTAAGCGTACTCTGGCTTCAGTAAGATCCTTCAAGCAGCGCTTGGCCTGTGACTCCTTGTGAGAGGATTCAAGGCGAGCAATGTCTGCTAGTACAGTATCCAAGGCCTGCGTCCTCTGTTTCTTCACATGAGCTCCTAGCGCGATAAGTTCCCCCCTAATTACTACCTTATGGGATTCCCATAATATGGAAGGAGAAGGAGGGGAGTTAGGCGTATCATTAAGTTTGAAAAATTCAGAAATCGACTTCTTGATTTTGCAAGCGTGGGTGGGATCCAAAACCAAGGTGTCGTTGGGCCGCCATAAGCGTTCCTTTCTGAGTGGTCCAGACAGGGAAAAATTAATAATGACAGGTGCGTGATCGGATAGCGTGATACTACCAATCCGGGCCCCAGAGACATTGCGCATGTGCGAGTCAGACAAGAACAGATAATCCAATCTATGGAAGGACGACTTGGCATGTGAATAATATGTATAATCCCTGCTACTGGGATTAAAAGTACGCCATACATCCCTGACCTTCAATTTTCGTAGGGAAGATTTAAGCCTTTTCAAAAGCCTGTAGGACACAGACGGTCTGCCCACTGAGGTGTCCACCGCCGGTTCCAGGGCAACATTGAAGTCGCCCCCTAAAACTAACAGTCCCTCAGAAAAGGATGCCAGTAGGTCAAGGGTCTGAACGAGCCATGGTACTTGGCCTCTATTAGGCGCATAAAGATTGGCAAATGTAACCAGTGAATCGCTTAAAACACCCTTTACAAAAATGTACCGTCCCTCAGGGTCTGCTGAGGTAGCGGTGTGCTTGAATGGTAGATTTTTGTGCATAGCCACACTAACTCCCCTACTTGCTGAGTCATTTGTGCTATGGAACCACTGAACAAATTTCTTAGGGGGGAGATTGGGGATTCTACCTGTCCTAAAGTGAGTCTCCTGTAGGAAAGCAACTGAGACCTTATCCCTCAGGAGGAGGGAGATAATTTGAGACCTTTTGCATGGCTCGTTCAGCCCATGAGCATTTAGGGAGGCGACTACAATTGATGACATATCAACATACGTGTATGAGAGAGATAGTGCCAGATACCCAGGAAAGTATTAGATAGCGCATAGAATATATGAGCAGAGCAGGGAATATAAGGAGAAAGGGGGGAAAGGTAAAAAGGAATAAAAAATAAGAAAAACATTACAATCAACATGTGAGACTGGCAATGAGCCAGTGCAGACAGAATATCCATCTAAAAAAGAGTGAGTGCTTCACCTATCACCATCCAAGACAGGGTTGGATTGGCAAGGGGGCAGGTAAAGCACCCTATGGTCTGTAACAAAAAGAGACCAACAACAAAAAACATATCCAGCACCGGAAACGCTCCGGTCATTACCCTGCATGTGGGGATCAAAGTTCTCAGTTCAGAGATAACGTCCATCACATAATAAGGAGGTAACTGCAGTTCCTTACAACATCATATTCCCATCCGCCAATATGGAAAAAGCAGCTCAGGCCCCAAAAACAAAAAAAAATATAAAAAAAAATAGGTCAGGATCTCCCCTGGCCCCATGGAGACTGAAAAAAGGCAGGACAAGAGATGTAAAACAGACATCCCCATAACCAAGGGGAAAATGAAACCTCAGGCCCATAAACTTATCCTGAAAGAAAAAAAGGTTAGCATAAATCAGGTGGGGGCCCTCTCCGCCTTGTTACGATTCGGGCGCTCTGGTCTGCCCGATGAGGCCTTCTGCCAGGCCGAGATCCGCGGCGGAACCGGTAAGGGGCCATCTTGGTCGGCCGGTAGCCAGGAAGGGATCTCCACAGGAGGGACATCCAGAGAGTTCCAGACTGAGGCGTGATCGGCAGGGGATCGTATGGTAAGTACTTTACCGTTTCTAGATACAGCAAGCCCAAAGGGGTATAACCATCGGAATGGCGTTGATGATTTCCTCAAGACATCCAGGAGGGGCTTTAGCAGGCGCCGCTTCGCCAGAGTCGATGGCGCCAAATCTTGGTACATCTGGAATGGCGTTCCTTCATATTCGAGTGTCTCCATCTCTCTTTGCCTCTTCAAGAGGGCCGCAGTGTCCACGTAGCTCAACAAGCCACAGATGATGTCTCGTGGGGGCTCTTGCGGCTTAGGCCTGGGCCGCAGCGCCCGGTGTATCCGCTCCACCACGACACCCTCCGCTCTATCCGGGCCCAGCAGCATGGAGAAGATTTCGCGCGCCATTGTCGGCAGGGCCTCCGCCGCTATCGATTCAGGTAAGCCGCGGAATCGAATATTGCGCCTACGGCTGCGGTTCTCCTGGTCCTCAAGCTTTAAAAAGGCATCATTCAATAAGGCCCTATGGGCCGCCAGCACCTCCGAGGCTTTGCCTTCATACTCCATGATGGATTCCTGCGCTGTTTCTAGCGCAACCACCCTCTGGCCTAAGTGCCTCAGGTCATCTTTTATATCGGATAGGTCTTGCTTGATGGGCGAGAGGGCTGATTCCAGGACCCGTCGGAGAGTCCGTTCTGAAATCGGTGGGTCTCTGGGTCTCCTGTCTGAGATGTCAGATCCGCTGCACGCGTCTGAGAGGTCTCCGGCATCGGAGTCATGGACAGCAGACTCCGCCATATTGGGGCCTTTCTGTGCTACAAGCCGCGGCGTTTTCCGGAGGAACTTCTCCATTTCTGGCTGTTTGGAATGCCTCGGAGTCGTCTCTGTACTTCCTCTGACCTTGTCCTTGCCAGGTTTCCCCATAATAAGGCAAAATTATATGCTTAATTAGGGCAAATGAGCCGGAATGCTGGAGGAGCTCAAGCTCGTGCGGCCATTCAGCAGCGTGGCTAGGCTCCGCCCCCCTATAGTAGTTATATTCTTGTACATAGGAGCAGTATTATAGTAGTTATATTCTTGTACATAGGAGGCAGTATTATAGTAGTTATATTCTTGTACATAGGAGGCAGTATTATAGTAGTTATATTCTTATACATAGGAGCAGTATTATAGTAGTTATATTCTTGTACATAGGAGGCAGTATTATAGTAGTTATATTCTTGTACATAGGAGCAGTATTATAGTAGTTATATTCTTGTACATAGGAGCAGTATTATAGTAGTTATATTCTTGTACATAGAAGCAGTATTATAGTAGTTATATTCTTGTACATAGGAGGCAGTATTATAGTAGTTATATTCTTGTACATAGGAGCAGTATTATAGTAGTTATATTCTTGTACATAGGAGCAGTATTATAGTAGTTATATTCTTGTACATAGGAGCAGTATTATAGTAGTTATATTCCTGTACATAGGAGCAGTATTATAGTAGTTATATTCTTGTACATAGGAGCAGTATTATAGTAGTTATATTCTTGTACATAGGAGGCAGTATTATAGTAGTTATATTCTTGTACATAGGAGCAGTATTATAGTAGTTATATTCTTGTACATAGGAGCAGTATTATAGTAGTTATATTCTTAACCATATTTCTTTTTATTGAGGTAAGAAAACAAAGCCACCCGCCTACACAAGACAACTGTTTCATAACATTAAGAGTCACAATAGTTATCCAGCATACAAGTCATGTGTAAGCAATACCAGCTATTATCATCTTCATCAAAAACATACATCAAAAGAAGCGAAAAGAAGGAAGGAAAAAGGGAAGGAGAAGTGAGGGAATCCTGCTCTATCATGTGAAATTCCTGTGTGATTTCCACGGGGACCATAGCTTTAGGAAACAATGGCGAGAGTTTGTTTCCCAATGTGCCAGTTCCTCAAAGCGGTAGATTTGATCTACCTTGTCCGTCCACATATCTAGATTTGGAGGGGAATCGGTTTTCCACAAAAAGGGGACTAGTAGTCTAGCTGCTGTAATCAGCATTGTAGGGAGATTATTTTTGGCCGGGGTTATCGTGCTATTAGGGCACCATAGTAAGATAAGTTTAGCATCTAGTACGACTTTGGTTTTGCAAACACTATTAATCATTGATTCTACCAATTTCCAAAACGGTTGAATCTTATGGCAGAGCCACCAGATGTGTGATAATGAACCGGTTTCTATGCCACACCTCCAACACACCTCGGGTACCTCAGGGTTAAGTTTGTGCAAGAATTCAGGAGTTTTGTACCATCTACTTAGTAGCTTAAAAGAATTCTCCTGAACTCTCACACAACGACCAAAGCCATGAGAATGAGCCAAAACAAAGGCCCTCTCTGGTTCCGTCAGGGTCATAGAAAGCTCTCGCTCCCATGAAGTCAAATACCCAAGTTCTGGTGGTAAGGAGGAAAGCATTTCCTTATACATCTGGGATAATGGCCTAAGAGGAGGCCTAGGGGCTAGGACTTTCTTCTCAAGCCAAGAGGGGGAGCTGCTACTAGCAAAGGTTCCAACGCATAATTTGGTATCTCTCTTGAAATCTGCCAAGTGGAAAAAGGGAGCTGTCTTGATTTCAGGGCGATCCAATATTAAATCCCACTGCAAACTACCATCTGGGAGAAGGACATCCCGCAGGGACAAACCAGCGAGCCTAGACCAAATCCCAGAGGGGCTTGACACAGAAGGATGAATATAGCTCTGTAACAGTTTAAGAGGCATACAGGGGTTAGGGAAGCTAAACTGCTGGGATTTGACCATTTTAGACCATTCTACTAGCATTCCCTTCCAAACCGGGGATGAGGCGTAATGATTAGCTGAAAAGGGCCTAACACCCCATAGAGTGAGCTGATCTTGGCTGGTGAGTAGTACAGATTCAAGCCGTGAGCAAAGAGAGTTAGATTTACATGTTAGGGTAGATACACATCTACATAACTGAACAGCAGTGTAATATGACTTTATATCAGGCATCCCAAAGCCTCCAAATTTCTTATCTCTTGTGAGAACAGAATATGCAATGCGTGGCGACTTACTATTCCAGAGAAAGCGCGTGAACACTCGGCGGACCTCTGAAAAGTATGAGTTTGGCAGCCATATAGGGATGGCTTGTAGCAAATAAAGAAATTTGGGGAGAATGAAAGTTTTCAGGTAGTTTTTCCTCCCTATCCATGAAACAAAGGGGAGTTTCAGATTCAGTAAGTGAGTGCGAACCTCTTGCAGGAGTGGAGCATAGTTAAGGGAGGCTAGATCTAGAATATTGGCCGAAACATGTGTTCCTAAAAACGTAATGTCTCTGGAGGCCCAGGTAAATGGAGTGGAACGTTTTAGGCTGTTGACTACAGATTGGGGGCAAGAAATATTAAGTGCCATGGATTTCCCATAATTTATTTTGAAGTTGGATACAAATCCGAAGTCCTCAAAAGTATTCAGCAACTTGGGCAAGGCTTCCGCAGGGTTGGAGGTCATGACTAAAAGGTCATCCGCGAATGCTGCAGTAACATGGGTTTGTGGGCCAATCTGGAGGCCTCTAATGACAGGGTCTGATCTAATTTTACACAGAAGGGTTTCCATGACCAGTACAAATAGTGCCGGGGAGAGGGGGCACCCCTGTCTTGTCCCGTTGGTGATGCGAAATGGTGGGGATAATGCTCCATTGACTTTGACCATGGCAGAGGGGGCCGAATAAAGGGTGTTGACAGCACTGATAAACTGGTCCGGGAGGCCAAACTTCGACAGGGTCCGCGACATAAAGAGCCAGCTGACCCTGTCGAAGGCTTTTTCCGCATCCGTGCTCACTAGAACTAAAGGCTTAGAGGATCTCTTGGCCCAATTCACCAGATGTAGAAGCCGTACCGTGTTCTCCGACCCCTGTCTGCCATGGACAAAACCTACTTGTTCTTCATGCACAATGTCAGGGAGAACATCCTGAAGCCTGGTAGCCAGAATTTTCGCCCACCACTTCACATCATTATTAAGTAAAGATATTGGCCTATAGTTACTGCAGCATGTTGGATCCTTGTTTTCCTTATGGAGGACAGTAATGTGCGCCAATAAGGAATGAGGAGCGAGAGAGCCCCCTGTCAGAAGGTAGTTGCACAAGTTCCTGAAACGTGGGATTAACACATCCTGAAAGGCTTTATAGTATGCAATGGAAAATCCATCAGGGCCCGGGCTTTTGCCCGATGGGATAGACATAAGGACCTTGCGAACCTCTGAATCGGAAATAGGTTTAGTCAGGAGGGAAGTTTTTGATGGGGATATAGAGGGGAGGTCTAGAGACTGCAAGAATTTATCAGTGGCCTCAGATAGATCTCCAGGGGTAGTCCCATTAGGGGAGGGCAAATTATATAAGGCCTCATAGAAGGTACAAAACGCCTTAGCGACATCTGGGGTGGACTTATGTATTTTGCCCTTGGAGTCTTTAATAGAGGAAACAAAGGAGTCAGAGAACTGCTTCTTGGCAATTGCCGACATCAGTCTGTTTCCTCTATCCCCATGTGCATAGGCCTTGAATCGGGAACGGAGGACCAACTTTGCTGAGGTGACATTCAATAAATTTTTTAGTTTTGTTCTGGCTTCAGTTAGTTCTGCTAGGATGCTTATAGCGCGAGATTCCTTGTGGGAAGATTCTAGACGAGATATGGTCGCCAATAAGGCGTCCAGGGCTAGTGTCCTTTGTTTTTTCACAAAGGCTCCCAAAGCTATGAGTTCCCCCCTTAGGACCACCTTATGGGATTCCCATAGTATAGAAGGTGAAGGAGGTGAATCTGGGGTGTCATTAAGTGTGAAAAATTCAGATATTGAGGCCTTAAGTTTATCTGCATATCTAGGGTCTAGAATCAGGGTATCGTTGAGACGCCATAAGCGCTCCCTTCTCTGCGGGCTAGACAGGGAAAAATTTACAATGACAGGGGCATGGTCGGATAATGTTATATTGCCTATCCGGGCTCCAGAGACATTACGTACATATGAACTAGACAGGAAAATGTAATCCAATCTGTGGAAAGATAGTTTGGCATGTGAGTAAAAGGTATAATCTCGGCCATTGGGGTTTAGGGCCCGCCAGACATCCAATACTTTAAGTTTTTTCAGGGAAATTTTCAATCTTTTCAGGAGCCTATAAGATACAGAAGGTCTACTCGCCGAGGTGTCCACCGCTGGCTCCAGAGCCACATTGAAGTCGCCCCCTAGTACTAATAAGCCCTCTGAGAAGGAGGATAACGCAGCGAGGGTCTGAACGAGCCATGGTACTTGGCCTTTATTGGGAGCGTACACGTTGGCAAAGGTCACTGGAGATTCACCCAATAAACCCTTTACAAAAATGTATCTGCCCTCTGGGTCTGCTGAGATGGCCGAGTGTTTAAAGGGGAGACATTTATGTACAGCTATACTAACCCCTCTACTAGCGGAGTCGTGAGTACTGTGAAACCACTGGACAAATTTCTTAGGAGGAAGCTTAGGAATCTTGCCCGTTCTGAAATGGGTCTCTTGCAAAAAGGCCACAGAGACCTTATCTTTCAGAAGGAGAGATAGAGTTTGAGACCTTTTACATGGCTCGTTCAGCCCGTGCGCGTTTAGTGAGGCGATCACTATAGAAGACATTTCTGAATACATTCAGGTGAGTAAATGCATAATACAACCATGGAAGTATGAAAGAGCACACATATGATATGAGCAGGAGAAGGGAAGGAAGGTAAGGTAAGTACAAAAGAACAAAAAATGAACAAGGGAACATTAAACATGTCAAGATGACCAGTGAGTAATTCAGACATGACACCCGTCTGAGGAAGGTTAGTACTCTACCTATCACCAGCCAAGACAGGGTTGGACTGGCGAGGGGGCAAGTAAAGCACCTGTGGTCTGAACAAAAGAGACCAAAACAAAAAAGTGTCCAGCATCTTAATCCGTCCGGACATCACCCTGCAATGAGGAGCAGGATGCGTTATCCTAGAGGTAGCGTCCCGTAGCAGCAATAATACGGTACAGAACCGTTAAAACATAACATTAAGCCCAATTAAGAGATAGGCCATAAAAATAAAAACTCTAAGAATGCAGAAAACCTTTAAAGTGTAGAGAGGCCAAGTCCGCCTTTAGTAACCTGTGTAACAGAGGTGAGTAACAGTCATCCCCTATTCTGGGGAGATAAAGATATCAGCAAGGTATGCTTACAAGCAGCTCTAATCAGGTGGGATCTCTATCCATCCTACCGCGTCGCAAGCGATCCGGTTTGCCTGCGGACGCCGTCTGCCATGCGGTCACACGAGGTGGTGCGGGAAGGGCGCCATCTTGGTCAGCTGGTAACCATGAGGGGATCTCTATCGGAGGAACATCCAGGGACCGCCAAACAGAATCCAGGTCAGCAGGAGAGCGAACGGTGAGTAGCTTACCATTCCTGGAAATCGCCAACCCAAAGGGGTATAACCAGCGGAATGGGGTCGAGGTTTTCCTCAGGATATCCAGGAGAGGCCTGAGAAGGCGCCGCTTGGCCAGGGTGGATGGGGCGATGTCTTGGAACATCTGAATCGGGGTATTTTCGTACTCCAGTACCTCCATTTCTCTTTGGCTTTTAAGGATGGCTGCGGTATCAACGTAGCTCAATAAGCCACAGATTACATCACGTGGCGGTTCTTGCGGTTTAGGCCTAGGGCGCAGCGCCCTGTGTATGCGCTCCACCACGATTCCCGCCGCTCTGTCAGGATCCAGCAGCTTAGAAAACAATTCACGTGCCACTGTCGGTAAGGCCTCCGCTGCAAACGACTCAGGTAGGCCGCGGATGCGGATATTGCGCCGGCGGCTGCGGTTTTCTTGGTCTTCCAATTTCAGGAAGGCATCGTTTAGCAAGGCCTTGTGAGACGCCAGCACCTCCGACGCTTTACTCTCATACGTCATGATGGCCTCCTGAGTGGCTTCTAACGCCACCACTCTCTGCCCCAGATGCTTCATGTCGCCCTTGATATCAGACAGGTCTTGTTTTAAGGGCGAGAGGGCCGATTCAAGGACCCGGCGCAGGGTTCGCTCTGAGAGAGGTGGGTCTCTGGGTCTCTTGTCCGAGACATCGGAGCCGCTGCCTGCGTCTGACAATTCCCCGGCGTCAGAGTCCTGTGCAGCAGACGTCGCCATATTGGGGCCTTTCTGCGCCGTGAACCTCGACGTTTTCCGGAGAAACTTCTCCATCTCTGGCTGTTTGGAGCGCAGTGGGGTGGACTCTGAGCTTCCTCTGTTCTTTTCTCTGCCAGGTTTCCCCATAATCAGGCAAATTATGAGCTTTTATAGGGCAAATGAGCCGGAATGCTGGAGGAGCTCAAGCTCGTGCGGCCATTCAGCAGCGTGGCTCGGCTCCGCCCCCCCATAGTAGTTATATTCTTGTACATAGGAGCAGTATTATAGTAGTAATATTCTTGTACATAGGGGCAGTATTATAGTAGTTATATTCTTGTACATAGGAGCAGTATTATAGTAGTAATATTCTTGTACATAGGAGCAGTATTATAGCAGTTATATTCTTGCACATAGGAGCAGTATTATAGTAGTTATATTCTTGTACATAGGAGCAGTATTATAGTAGTTATATTCTTGTACATAGGAGCAGTATTATAGTAGTTATATTCTTGTACATAGGAGCAGTATTATAGTAGTTATATTCTTGTACATAGGAGGCAGTATTATAGTAGTTATATTCTTATACATAGGAGCAGTATTATAGAAGTTATATTTTTGTACATAGGAGCAGTATTATAGTAGTTATATTCTTGTACATAGGAGCAGTATTATAGTAGTTATATTCTTGTACATAGGAGCAGTATTATAGTAGTTATATTCTTTTACATAGGAGCAGAATTATAGCAGTTATATTCTTGTACATAGGAACAGTATTATAGTAGTTATATTCTTGTACATAGGAGCAGTATTATAGTAGATATATTCTTGTACATAGGAGGCAGTATTATAGTAGTTATATTCTTGTACATAGAAGCAGTATTATAGTAGTTATATTCTTGTACATAGGAGGCAGTATTATAGTAGTTATATTATTGTACATAGGAGCAGTATTATAGTAGTTATATTCTTGTACATAGGAGGCAGTATTATAGTAGTTATATTCTTGTACATAGAAGCAGTATTATAGTAGTTATATTCTTGTACATAGGAGGCAGTATTATAGTAGTTATATTCTTGTACATAGGAGCAGTATTATAGTAGTTATATTCTTGTACATAGGAGCAGTATTATAGTAGTTATATTCTTGTACATAGGAGCAGTATTATAGTAGTTATATTCTTGTACATAGGAGCAGTATTATAGTAGTTATATTCTTGTACATAGGAGCAGTATTATAGTAGTTATATTCTTGTACATAGGAGGCAGTATTATAGTAGTTATATTCTTGTACATAGGAGGCAGTATTATAGTAGTTATATTCTTATACATAGGAGCAGTATTATAGAAGTTATATTCTTGTACATAGGAGCAGTATTATAGTAGTTATATTCTTGTACATAGGAGCAGTATTATAGTAGTTATATTCTTGTACATAGGAGCAGTATTATAGTAGTTATATTCTTGTACATAGGAGGCAGTATTATAGTAGTTATATTCTTATACATAGGAGCAGTATTGTAGTAGTTACCAGTGGGGTTCCACAGGGATCTGTACTGGGACCAATTTTGTTTAATATCTTCATAAGTGATATTGCAAAAGGCCTCGCTGGTAAGGTTTGTCTTTTTGCTGATGGCACAAAGATATGTAACAGGGTTGATGTTTCTGGAGGGAAACGCCAAATGGAAAAGGATTTAGGAAAACTAGAAGAATGGTCAGAACTCTGGCAACTGAAATTTAATGTGGATAAGTGCAAGATAATGCACCTGGGGCGTAAAAACCCAAGGGCAGAATATAGAATATTTGACACAGTCCTGACCTCAGTATCTGAGGAAAGGGATTTAGGAGTAATTATTTCAGAAGACTTAAAGGTGGGAAGACAATGTAATAGGGCAGCACGAAATGCCAGCAGAATGCTTGGATGTATAGGGAGAGGTATAAGCAGTAGAAAGAGTGAAGTGCTTATGCCGCTGTACAGAACACTGGTGAGACCTCACTTGGAGTATTGTGCGCAGTACTGGAGGCCATATCTCCAGAAGGATATAGATACTCTAGAGAGAGTTCAGAGAAGAGCTACTAAACTAGTACATGGATTGCAGGATAAAACTTACCAGGAAAGGTTAAAGGACCTTAACATGTATAGCTTGGAAGAAAGAAGAGACAGAGGGGATATGATAGAAACTGCTAAATACATAAAGGGAATCAACTCGGTAAAGGAGGAGAGCATATTTAAAAGAAGAAAAACTACCACAAGAGGACACAGTTTTAAATTAGAGGGGCAAAGGTTTAAAAGTAATATAAGGAAGTATTACTTTACTGAGAGAGTAGTGGATGCATGGAATAGCCTTCCTGCAGAAGTGGTAGCTGCAAATACAGTGAGGAGTTTAAGCATGCATGGGATAGGCATAAGGCTATCCTTCATATAAGATAGGGCCGGAGGCTATCCATAGTACTCAGAATATTGGGCAGACTAGATGGGCCAAATGGTTCTTATCTGCCGACACATTCTATGTTTCTATGTTATATTCTGGCACATAGGAGGCATTATTATAGCAGTTATATTCTTGTACATAGGAGGCATTATTATAGTAGTTATATTCTTGTACATAGGAGCAGTATTATAGTAGTTATATTCTTGTACATAGGAGCAGTATTATAGTAGTTATATTCTTGTACATAGGAGGCATTATTATAGTAGTTATATTCTTGTACATAGGGGGCAGTATTATAGTAGTTATATTCTTGTACATAGGAGCAGTATTATAGTAGTTATATTCTTAACCATATTTCTTTTTATTGAGGTAAGAAGATAAGGCCACACGCCCACACAGGACATCAGTACAATAACATTAAAAGTCACCATAGTTATTTGGCATACATGTCATGTGTAAACAGTACCAGCTGTCATCATCATCATCAGAAATATACATCACAAGAGACAAAAAAGAAAAGAAAAGGAGAGAAAAAGGGAGGAAAAGGGGGGACAAGAAGGGGAGGGTTCTGCTCTATCATGTGAAATTTCTATGTGATTTCCACAGGGACCATAACTTCAGAAAACAGTGGCGGGAGTTTGTCTCCCAGTGCGCCAGTTCCTCAAAGCGGTAAATTTGGTCTACTTTGTCCGCCCACATACTAGGATTTGGGGGGGAATCTGTTTTCCACAGAAGGGGAACCAGTAATCTAGCTGCTGTGATCAGCATTGTAGGGAGGTTGTTTTTGGCGGGAGTTAGCGTGTCATTAGGGCACCATAGTAAGATAAGTTTAGCATCCAAAACGACTTTAGTTTTGCAGATACTGTTGATCATTGATTCTATCGATCTCCAGAACGGTTGGATCTTGTGACAAAGCCACCAGATGTGTGATAATGAGCCAGTTTCTATGCCACATCTCCAGCACACCTCAGGTACCTCAGGATTGAGTTTGTGCAAGAATTCAGGAGTTTTATACCATCTGCTTAGTAGCTTAAAAGAATTCTCCTGAATTCTTACGCAACGACTAAAGCCGTGAGAATGAGCCAACACAAAGGCTCTCTCTGGTTCCGTCAGGGTCATAGAAAGCTCTCGCTCCCAGGAAGTCAAGTATCCCAGCTCTGGTGGCAAGGAGGAAAGCATTTCCTTATACATCTGGGATAATGGCCTAAGAGGGGGCCTAGGAGTCAGGATTTTCTTCTCAAGCCAGGAGGGGGAGTTATTACTAGCAAAGGTTCCCACGCATAACTTAGTATCTCTCCTAAAATCTGCCAAGTGGAAGAATGGAGCAGTCTTAATTTCAGGGCGGTCCATAATTAAATCCCAATGCAAACTACCATCTGGAAGAAGGACATCCCGCATAGACAAGCCAGCGAGCCTAGACCAAATTCCAGAGGGGTTTGACACAGAAGGATGAATATAGCTCTGCAACAATTTAAGAGGCATACAAGGATTAGGAAAGCTAAACTGTTGGGACTTCACCGTCTTAGACCATTCTACTAGCATTCCTTTCCAAACAGGGGATGAGGCGTAATGGTTGGCTGAAAAGGGTCTAACACCCCATAGAGTGAGCAGATCCTGGTTGGTGAGTAGTATAGATTCAAGCCGTGTGCAAAGGGAATTAGATTTACGGGTCATGACAGCTATACACCTACATAACTGGATAGCAGTATAATATAACTTTACATCAGGCATCCCAAAGCCTCCAAATTTCCTATCTCTTGTGAGAATAGAATATGCAATGCGTGGTGACTTGCCATTCCAGAGGAAGCGTGTGAACACTCGGCGGACCTCTGAAAAGTAAGAGTTTGGCAGCCATATGGGGATGGCTTGTAGCAAGTAAAGAAATTTGGGGAGAATAAAAGTTTTCAGATAGTTTTTCCTCCCTATCCAAGAAACAAAAGGGAGTCTCAAATTCTGTAAGTGAGTGCGAACCTCTTGCAGGAGTGGAGCGAAGTTAAGGGAGGCTAGATCCTGAATATTGGCTGAAACATGTGTTCCCAAGAACGTAATGTCTCTGGAGGCCCAGGTAAATGGGGTGGAGCGTTTTAGATTATTAATTATAGTTTGAGGGCAAGATATGTTAAGTGCCATAGATTTCCCATAATTTATTTTGAAATTGGATACAAATCCAAAGTCCTCAAAAGTATTCAACAACTTGGGCAATGCCTCTGCAGGGTTGGAGGTCATAACTAAAAGGTCATCCGCGAATGCTGCAGTAACATGTGTTTGTTGGCCAATCTGGAGGCCTCTAATAATAGGGTCTAATCTAATCTTACACAAAAGGGTTTCCATGACCAGCACAAATAAAGCCGGGGAGAGGGGACACCCCTGTCTTGTTCCATTGGTGATGCGAAATGGTGGGGACAAAGCTCCATTGACCTTGACCATGGCAGAGGGGGCCGAGTAAAGGGTGTTGATAGCACTGATAAACTGGTCCGGGAGGCCAAACTTCGACAGGGTCCGCGACATAAAGAGCCAGCTGACCCTGTCGAAGGCTTTTTCCGCGTCCGTGCTCACCAGGACTAAAGGCTTAGAGGATCTCTTGGCCCAATTCACAAGATGTAGAAGTCGCACCGTGTTCTCCGACCCCTGTCTGCCATGGACAAAACCTACTTGTTCTTCATGCACAATGTCAGGGAGAACATCCTGAAGCCTGGTAGCCAGAATTTTCGCCCACCACTTCACATCATTATTAAGTAAAGATATTGGCCTATAGTTACTGCAGCATGTTGGATCCTTGTTTTCCTTATGGAGGACAGTGATGTGCGCCATTAAGGAATGAGGAGCAAGAGACCCCCCTGTCAGAAGGTAGTTGCACAAGTTCCTGAAACGTGGGATTAACACATCCTGAAAGGATTTATAATATGCAATGGAAAACCCATCAGGGCCGGGGCTTTTACCTGATGGAATAGACATAAGGACCTTGCGAACCTCTGAATCAGAAATAGGCTTAGTCAGAAGGGAGATTTTTGATGGGGATACAGAGGGAAGGTCTAGAGACTGCAAGAATTTATCAGTAGCTTCGCTTAGATCTCCCGGGGTAGTCCCATTAGGAGGTGGTAAATTATATAAAGCTTCATAGAAGGCGCAAAATGCTTTAGCGACATCTGGGGTTGACCTATGTATTTTGCCCTTGGAGTCTTTAATAGAGGAAACAAAGGAGTCAGAAAACTGCTTCTTGGCAATTGCCGACATCAGTCTGTTTCCTCTATCCCCATGAGCATAGGCCTTAAATCGGGCACGAAGTATCAACTTTGCTGAGGTGACATTCAATAGATTTTTTAGTTTTGTTCTGGCTTCAGTTAGTTCTGCTAGGGTGCTTATAGCCCGTGATTCTTTGTGGGAAGATTCTAGACGGGATATGGTCGCCAGTAGGGCGTCCAGGGCCAATGTCCTTTGTTTTTTCACGAAAGCTCCTAAGGCTATGAGCTCCCCCCTTAGGACCACCTTGTGGGATTCCCAAAGTATAGAAGGAGAAGGAGGCGACTCTGGGGTATCATTGATCGCAAAAAATTCAGATATTGAGGCCCTGAGTTTATCTGCATGCCTAGGATCTAGAATCAGGGTGTCATTGAGACGCCACATGCGCTCCTTTCTCTGTGGTTCAGACAGGGAAAAGTTAACAATGACAGGGGCATGGTCGGATACTGTTATGTTACCTATCCGGGCTCCAGAGACATTACGTAAATGCGAACCAGACATGAAAATATAATCCAATCTATGGAAAGATAATTTAGCATGTGAGTAAAAGGTGTAATCACGTCCGTTGGGGTTCAAGGCCCGCCAGACATCTAATACTTTAAGTTTCCTCAAGGAAATTTTTACTCTTTTCAAGAGCCTGTAGGATACAGAGGGTTTACCCGCCGAGGTGTCCATCGCTGGCTCCAGAGCAATATTGAAGTCGCCCCCTAATACTAATAAGCCCTCTGAGAATGAGGATAATGCAGCAAGGGTCTGAACGAGCCATGGTACTTGGCCTCTATTAGGCGCATAAAGATTGGCAAACGTAACCGGTGAATCACTTAAAACACCCTTTACAAAAATGTACCGTCCCCCAGGGTCTGCTGAAGTAGCGGTATGCTTGAATGGTAGATTTTTGTGTATAGCCACACTAACTCCCTTACTAGCTGAGTCATTTGTGCTATGGAACCACTGAACAAATTTCTTAGGGGGGAGGTTGGGGATTCTACCTGTCCTGAAGTGAGTCTCCTGTAGGAAAGCAACTGAGACCTTGTCCCTCAGGAGAAGGGAGATAATTTGAGACCTTTTGCATGGCTCGTTCAGCCCATGAGCATTTAGGGAGGCGACTACAATTGACGACATATCAACATACGTTCATGAGGTAGATAGAGCCAGATACCCAGGAAAGTATTGAACAGCGTATAGCGTATATGAGCAGAGCAGGGAAAATGAGGAGAAAGGGGGGAAAGGTAAAAAAGAATAAAAAGTAAGAAAAACATTACAATCAACATGTGAGACTGGCAATGAGCCAGCGCAGACGGAATATCCATCTGAAAAAGAGTGAGTGCTTCACCTATTACCATCCAAGACAGGGTTGGATTGGCAAGGGGGCAGGTGAAACACCCTATGGTCTGTAACAAATAAAGACCAACAACAAAAAACATATCCAGCACCGGTAACGCTCCGGTCATTACCCTGTAAGTGGGGATCAAAAGTTCTCAGTTCAGAGACAACGTCCATCACGTAATAAAGAGGTAATTGCAGTTCTTTATAACATCATATTCCCATCCGCCAATATAGAAAAAACAGCTCAGGCCCCAAAAACAGAAAAATAGGTCAGGATCACCCCTGGCCACAAGGAACTGAAAAGGGGAGGAGAAGAGGTGCAACACAGACAACCCCATAACCAAAGGGGAAAATGAAACCTCAGGCCCATAAACTTTTCCTAAAAGGAAAAGGATTAGCATAACTCAGGTGGGGGGCCTCTCCGCCTTGCTACGATTTGGACGCTCAGGTCTGCCCGATGAGGCCTTCTGCCAGGCCGAGATCCGCGGTGGAATCGGTAAGGGGCCATCTTGGTCGGCCGGAAGCCAGGAAGGGATCTCCACAGGGGGGACATCCAGAGAGTTCCAGACTGAGGCGAGATCGGCAGGGGATCTTATGGTAAGTACTTTACCGTTCCTGGATACAGCAAGTCCAAAGGGGTATAACCACCGGAATGGCGTTGATGATTTCCTTAAGACATCCAGGAGGGGTTTTAGCAGGCGCCGCTTCGCCAGAGTCGATGGCGCCAAGTCTTGGTACATCTGGAATGGCGTTCCTTCATATTCGAGCGTCTCCATCTCTCTTTGCCTCTTCAAGAGGGCCGCAGTGTCCACATAACTCAACAAGCCACATATGATGTCTCGTGGGGGCTCTTGCGGCTTAGGCCTAGGCCGCAGCGCCCGGTGTATCCGCTCCACTACGACACCCTCCGCTCTATCCGGGCCCAGCAGCATGGAGAAGATTTCACGCGCCATTGTCGGCAAGGCCTCCGCCGCTATCGATTCAGGTAAGCCGCGGAATCGAATATTGCGCCTACGGCTACGGTTCTCCTGGTCCTCAAGCTTTAGAAAGGCATCGTTCAATAAGGCCCTATGGGCCTCCAGCACCTCCGAGGCTTTGCCTTCATACTCCATGATGGATTCCTGCGCTGTTTCTAGCGCAACCACCCTCTGGCCTAAGTGCCTCAGGTCATCTTTTATATCAGATTATAGTAGTTATATTCTTGTACATAGGAGCAGTATTATAGTAGTTATATTCTTGTACATATGAGCAGTATTATAGTAGTTATATTCTTGTACATAGGAGCAGTATTATAGTAGTTATATTCTTGTACATAGGAGCAGTATTACAGTAGTTATATTCTTGTACATAGGAGGCAGTATTATAGTAGTTATATTCTTGTACATAGGAGCAGTATATTATAGTAGTTATATTCTTGTACATAGGAGCAGTATATTATAGTAGTTATATTCTTGTACATAGGAGCAGTATTATAGTAGTTATATTCTTGTACATAGGAGCAGTATTATAGTAGTTATATTCTTGTACATAGGAGCAGTATTATAGTAGTTATATTCTTGTACATAGGAACAGTATTATAGTAGTTATATTCTTGTACATAGGAGGCAGTATTATAGTAGTTATATTCTTGTACATAGGAGCAGTATTATAGTAGTTATATTCTTGTACATAGGAGCAGTATTATAGTAGTTATATTCTTGTACATAGGAGCAGTATTATAGTAGTTATATTCTTGTACATAGGAGCAGTATTATAGTAGTTATATTCTTGTACATAGGAACAGTATTATAGTAGTTATATTCTTGTACATAGGAGGCAGTATTATAGTAGTTATATACTTGTACATAGGAGGCAGTATTATAGTAGTTATATTCTTGTACATATGAGCAGTATTATAGTAGTTATATTCCTGTACATAGGAGGCAGTATTATAGTAGTTATATTCTTGTACATAGGAGGCAGTATTATAGTAGTTATATTCTTGTACATAGGAGCAGTATTATAGTAGTTATATTCTTGTACATAGGAGACAGTATTATAGTAGTTATATTCTTGTACATAGGAGCAGTATTATAGTAGTTATATTCTTGTACATAGGAGGCAGTATTATAGTAGTTATATTCTTGTACATAGGAGCAGTATTATAGTAGTTATATTCTTGTACATAAGAGCAGTATTATAGTAGTTATATTCTTGTACATAGGAGCAGTATTATAGTAGTTATATTCTTGTACATAGGAGCAGTATTATAGTAGTTATATTCTTGTACATGGGAGGCTGTATTATAGTAGTTATATTCTTGTACATAGGAGCAGTATTATAGTAGTTATATTCTTGTACATAGGAGCAGTATTATAGTAGTTATATTCTTGTACATAGGGGGCAGTATTATAGTAGTTATATTCTTGTACATAGGAGGCAGTATTATAGTAGTTATATTCTTGTACATAGGAGCAGTATTATAGTAGTTATATTCTTGTACATAGGAGGCAGTATTATAGTAGTTATATTCTTGTACATAGGAGGCAGTATTATAGTAGTTATATTCTTGTACATAGGAGCAGTATTATAGTAGTTATATTCTTGTACATATGAGCAGTATTATAGTAGTTATATTCTTGTACATAGGAGCAGTATTATAGTAGTTATATTCTTGTACATAGGAGCAGTATTACAGTAGTTATATTCTTGTACATAGGAGGCAGTATTATAGTAGTTATATTCTTGTACATAGGAGCAGTATATTATAGTAGTTATATTCTTGTACATAGGAGCAGTATATTATAGTAGTTATATTCTTGTACATAGGAGCAGTATTATAGTAGTTATATTCTTGTACATAGGAGCAGTATTATAGTAGTTATATTCTTGTACATAGGAGCAGTATTATAGTAGTTATATTCTTGTACATAGGAACAGTATTATAGTAGTTATATTCTTGTACATAGGAGGCAGTATTATAGTAGTTATATTCTTGTACATAGGAGCAGTATTATAGTAGTTATATTCTTGTACATAGGAGCAGTATTATAGTAGTTATATTCTTGTACATAGGAGCAGTATTATAGTAGTTATATTCTTGTACATAGGAACAGTATTATAGTAGTTATATTCTTGTACATAGGAGGCAGTATTATAGTAGTTATATACTTGTACATAGGAGGCAGTATTATAGTAGTTATATTCTTGTACATATGAGCAGTATTATAGTAGTTATATTCCTGTACATAGGAGGCAGTATTATAGTAGTTATATTCTTGTACATAGGAGGCAGTATTATAGTAGTTATATTCTTGTACATAGGAGCAGTATTATAGTAGTTATATTCTTGTACATAGGAGACAGTATTATAGTAGTTATATTCTTGTACATAGGAGCAGTATTATAGTAGTTATATTCTTGTACATAGGAGGCAGTATTATAGTAGTTATATTCTTGTACATAGGAGCAGTATTATAGTAGTTATATTCTTGTACATAAGAGCAGTATTATAGTAGTTATATTCTTGTACATAGGAGCAGTATTATAGTAGTTATATTCTTGTACATAGGAGCAGTATTATAGTAGTTATATTCTTGTACATGGGAGGCTGTATTATAGTAGTTATATTCTTGTACATAGGAGCAGTATTATAGTAGTTATATTCTTGTACATAGGAGCAGTATTATAGTAGTTATATTCTTGTACATAGGGGGCAGTATTATAGTAGTTATATTCTTGTACATAGGAGGCAGTATTATAGTAGTTATATTCTTGTACATAGGAGCAGTATTATAGTAGTTATATTCTTGTACATAGGAGGCAGTATTATAGTAGTTATATTCTTGTACATAGGAGGCAGTATTATAGTAGTTATATTCTTGTACATAGGAGCAGTATTATAGTAGTTATATTGTAGTACTACTCATATTTATACAGTAAATCTCTTATGTATCTTGTGATATATTTGCTCTGTTATATAATACAGATAGCACAAGGTTAGAAATATTCAGTACATTTTCGGCAGCAGGAAACTAGAAATGAATGCTGTGACGCTTGTTTACTGCAGTTAGACAATGGAAAACCCTCACAACGATCAGACAAATCTGCAATGATCTCTGTGTCTTGTGTTCGTTTCTTGCTTAGCAACATTCCTGCGACACCTATAACTTATTAAGCCTCTCCCCTACGTGGCGGCATTATTCTGGGTCACAGGTGAGTGAGCTTAGTCATACAGCATTGTAACTGTAGATGTCCATCCATGTCTTCTCTCCTATGTATGGACTATATGCATGGAATTTCTTAGTTATATCTGGTCCTGGGAAAGCTGAGTGATAGCCAGTATTGGTGCCATAACTAATGTGAATAATGCAATCACATATTGTCAGTATGGCTGTGATATAACGGGGGGTTCTCATTGCACAACTGGGTGGATTTATCTTTCTTGAGTCTGGAAAAGCTGGGTTAGGCATGGAGGATGACATGAGAAGTTTGTTATTTTGAAATGATGATGTCATGTTCAGTGCATCTCCATAGGAGGCCACTGCAGACCTGGAATGTCACATGTCTGGCTGGTTACACTCCTGCCCCTTTAAGAGGGTTGGTCTAGTGTATATAAGCGGAGGGCAGAGTGACGGAGGAGCAGACGCTGTGCTCCAGGGTAAGTGACACTCCGCCGCTGCATGTCCATTATTAACATGGTGGTGGGAGGGGTATGGTCCTCCGTATCTCAGAAGTCAGGGGTAACTCTGATCCTCCCATGTCACACTCCCAGGGGTCCTGGAAGCTGAGATACACGGTGCTGTTGGGTGGGGTTCTCGCACTGTAAAGCTGACGTAACTTTCTGTGAGTGTATGACTCCCATCATCTGTGTCCCCAGGAGCTGACAATCTACTCTGACATAATATCAGTCCTATCAGAACTGTTCCCAGGAGATCTCAATCTACTTTCACAGTTATAAGGGCTCATTCACACAGCCGTTGCCGTATTGCGGCCCGCATACGGCGGGTCCGCAATACACGGGGCACCGGCCGTGTGCATTCCGCATCACGGATGCGGACCCATTCACTTGAATGGGTCCTCAAATCCGGAGATGCGGAACGGAACCATACGGAAGCACTACGGGGTGCTTCCGTGGGTTCCGATCTGTGTCTCCGCACAGCAAAACGGACAGATCGCGGACCCTGCAATTTGAACAAGCCCTAACTCTCATCATCCTTTTTCACTGGAGACCATAATCTACTTTCACATAGTATCACTCCCATAATCCCTGTCCCCTGACCATCTAACCTCCCTCTCACACGCAGCGTATCACTCCCATCATCCATGACCCCAGTTGCTTACAACCGACTCTTGCAGATGTTATATAACTCCTATCATTTCTATCCCCAGGAGCTCACAATCTACTCCCAGGATGTATCACTCCTGTCATCCCTGCCCCAGGAGCTCAGAATTTACTCACACCCATTGTGTTTCGCCCTTCATCACTGACCTTAGGACCCTTCCTCTTTTAGGTTTTGAGGAAACCATATTGTAAATGTTGGGATTCCCCTGCCGGCATCAGCTGCTCTGGTGTCTCTGGGCAGTAACGATCCTCTTGATTTATTGCTATATGTTGGTATTCTTCTCTATAGGATGGGAGAACCACAGACGGACATGAGCGGCTCCTCCAGTCGTGGTCACCCCCATTTTACATTTGGGGTGATAGCAGATATTCAGCATGCAGATAAACCAGATGGATTGAGTGGCTGGAAAACCATGAGATACTACAGCCAAAGCTGCCTCCACCTCCAGGAAGCCATAACGAAGTGGAACGCGGAGGACATCAGACCCACATTTGTGTTGCAACTTGGAGACATCATTGATGGCTACAATAAGAGATGCGAAAAGTCAGAAGCTTCACTTGAAATGGTTCTTACCATGATTAAGACGGCCAAGATGCCTTTCCACCACATCTGGGGCAATCATGAATTTTATAACTTTACTCGGGATTATTTAATGGACTCAAAGCTTAATACAACTTGGCTGGAGGACAGAAGACAAGACGAACTCGACCTTAGGAGTGAAGGATCCTCAAACAACAAGGACTATTACGCATATCACTTCAGTCCTCACTCAAAGTTCAGAATCATTGTTATAGACACTTATGATTTAAGTGTCCTTGGCCGAAAAGAGATGAGCGATGGACACCGGAAGTCTTTAGCTTTCTTAGACAGCAGCCAATATGACTTCAATGGTACGTGCTCAGAAAGATGGAGGGACTGTTAATATTGGCCTTGGCTCCCAATGTGGAGGTGGACAAGCATGGGTGGTCACTGCCCAGGGAATGAATTAGAATTATGGAAACTTCAAGGAGTTCTCACTTGGTTGTTTTCATAACTCCTCTTCATGCCAATGCATTGTGAGTTTACATGGCTGCCTCTATGCCAAGGGCAGCTGGACCTTCACAGACCTTTGGAGACCACATGTCTTAGAGGTAGAACGTTCCATGGTTTGTACATACTTGAGATCTGAACTTTGTTTTATTCTCCCTGTAGGTACACAAGGTTTTCACCTGTTGGAGTTTAATGGTGGCCTGGGAAAAGAGCAGTTGGCATGGCTGGATGGGGTCCTCACGTATTCTGACAAGAATGGCGAGAGGGTGATCATTGCCGGTAAGTGCTTTATCCTGGGGAAACTTTCTGAAAGTCAATAATATTTTTGAGAACCCTTTAAATATAAAGTATAATACATCATCATTGTATCTCCATCGCAGGTCACATCCCTATCCACCCAAAAGCCAAAAGGAGTCTCTGCTTGGCTTGGAATTACGGTGAGATCCTCAGAACCATCCAGTCTCACCAGAGCGTTGTGTGTTATTTTGCTGGGCATGACCACAGTGGTGGCTACTACCTGGACTCCCATGGAATACACCATATCACTATGGAGGGGGTCATTGAGTCACCCCCTGGTACCAATGCCTTTGGGACGGTCTTTGTGTATGCAGATGGGCTGCTTCTACGTGGGAGAGGGAGGGTGAAGAACCGCTTCTTACCATATCGTATGGGGGCTAAGACTGACGCCAGTTATGTCACATGTTCTGGAGGAAGAAAGGACACTGATGTCTCGATGTGTCAAAAGTAACGATGGACCCGTCTAAACAAATGGCAGAGACCTCGGAAGAAAGGGGAAGGGCGCAGACTCTCTGTATTAAGATGGTTATTGTTTTAAGAGTTTTTTTTTATTTTTATTTATTTTTTAAAGTAGACATCAGTGCCGTACAGTGCCCTAAATCACTCATCCGTGCCTTACGGTAACATACACTTCCCAAATGATACAATGTAACGCCGTTCAGGACCTGATTCAGTCACTAGTTCCATCATCTGAAAAATAAAGGCCTAGGACATAAAAATGTAATCCTGCCAATTCCAAGGCCTTCCCAAAACCATGGCATTACTGCTGTAAAATGCAGCCCTGTTCTCACTGACAATATCACATCACTGCTCCCCTACAAGACCAGAACACCCGCTTACTGAAATACTCTGTGCTGCTTATTTGAGTGTTGTTAAACAGTGGAGGCCTGAAAGGTGGGAACAACAAATCTCAAATCAGACTTCAGATTCATCGCTTAGTAGTCTTATAAAAATGTGAGAATGAAGGCAGAAAACGGATTATGAGCTCCCTGTGTATTGCTGTATCTAAGTAAATTTATTTTATTTATTTCTTTTGTGCACTTATATAGCGCTACTATATTCTGCAGCGCTTTACAGACATCAGCATCCAACTGTCCCCAATGGGGCTCACAATCTAAGGAAAGTGCCAAAGCTGACACAAATAGGTAGAATATAGTCGGCGGCGCTCGCCAGTGTAGAAAATAACTTCCTTTATTATCTTCAAAGGCATCAACAATAAAAGGCGGGCGGAACAGCTCTCACACAGCCAGAAAAGCAGCAACGCGCTTCCTCAGACCACTGACATCATCACGCTAACTGCGTGCTACATCTAGAAAATGGTTCAGTCACCGAGCCAATCCCTGCCACAATGGGACGCCAGGGCGTTGGCTCAGTGACTTATGGATCTTAGGCAGAAAATACCAAGATGGTTTGGTAGGGGATAGAGGTATGAGTTTCTCTGTCATGAGGCTGGAGATAAACTCCTTCTTCACATATGTGACATGTGTACTGCCTGATTCCTACATTGTTATTACACTTTCTACAAGAATATAACTACTATAATACTGCTACTATGTACAAGAATATAACTACTATAATACTGCTCCTATGTACAAGAATATAACTACTATAATACTGCTCCTATGTACAAGAATATAACTACTATAATACTGCTCCTATGTACAAGAATATAACTACTATAATACTGCTCCTATGTACAAGAATATAACTACTATAATACTGCTCCTATGTACAAGAATATAACTACTATAATACTGCTCCTATGTACAAGAATATAACTACTATAATACTGCTCCTATGTACAAGAATATAACTACTATAATACTGCCTCCTATGTACAAGAATATAACTACTATAATACTGCTCCTATGTACAAGAATATAACTACTATAATACTGCATCCTATGTACAAGAATATAACTACTATAATACTGCCTCCTATGTACAAGAATATAACTACTATAATACTGCTCCTATGTACAGGAATATAACTACTATAATACTGCCTCCTATGTACAGGAATATAACTACTATAATACTGCCTCCTATGTACAAGAATATAACTACTATAATACTGCCTCCTATGTACAAGAATATAACTACTATAATACTGCTCCTGTGTACAAGACTATAACTACTATAATACTGCCTCCTATGTACAAGAATATAACTACTATAATACTGCTCCTATGTACAAGAATATAACTACTATAATACTGCTCCTATGTACAAGAATATAACTACTATAATACTGCCTCCTATGTACAAGAATATATCTACTATAATACTGCTCCTATGTACAAGAATATAACTACTATAATACTGCTCCTATGTACAAGAATATAACTACTATAATACTGCCTCCTATGTACAAGAATATAACTACTATCATACTGCTCCTATGTACAAGAATATAACTACTATAATACTGCTCCAATGTACAAGAATATAACTACTATAATACTGCCTCCTATGTACAAGAATATAACTACTATAATACTGCCTCCTATGTACAAGAATATAACTACTATAATACTGCCTCCTATGTACAAGAATATAACTACTATAATACTACTCCTATGTACAAGAATATAACTACTATAATACTGCTCCTATGTACAAGAATATAACTACTATAATACTGCTCCTATGTACAAGAATATAACTACTATAATACTGCTCCTATGTACAAGAATATAACTACTATAATACTGCTCCTATGTACAAGAATATAACTCCTATAATACTGCTCCTATGTACAGGAATATAACTACTATAATACTGCCTCCTATGTACAAGAATATAACTACTATAATACTGTCTCCTATGTACAAGAATATAACTACTATAATACTGCTCCTATGTACAAGAATATAACTACTATAATACTGCTCCTATGTACAAGAATAGAACTACTATAATACTGCTCCTATGTACAAGAATATAACTACTATAATACTGCTCCTATGTACAAGAATATAACTGCTATAATACTGCTCCTATGTACAAGAATATAACTACTATAATACTGCTCCTATGTACAAGAATATAACTACTATAATACTGCTCCTATGTACAAGAATATAACTACTATAATACTGCCTCCTATGTACAAGAATATAACTACTATAATACTGCTCCTATGTACAAGAATATAACTACTATAATACTGCTCTCATATACAAGAATATAACTACTATAATACTGCTCCTATATACAAGAATATAACTACTATAATACTGCTCCTATGTACAAGAATATAACTACTATAATACTGCTCCTATATACAAGAATATAACTACTATAATACTGCCTCCTATGTACAAGAATATAACTACTATAATACTGCTCCTATGTACAAGAATATAACTACTATAATACTGCTCCTATGTACAAGAATATAACTACTATAATACTGCTCCTATGTACAAGAATATAACTACTATAGGGGGCGGAGCTTGACCGGCTTCCTGACCGGCTGCATGTGAGGAGAGCTCTCCTCTTCTTTGCCTCACAAAGTGGTTTATTTCGCTTCTTAACTGCACAAATATGGGGAAAATCGGCAAATACCTGCCCAAAGAAAGACCTGAACCCCTCAAGCAAGATCGGGGTCCCTCTGAGATGGAGAAATACCTTAACAAGCGGCCTGCAGCTCCAGTAACAGAGAGACCTAAGATGGCACCTCCTGACCCTGATGACAGCATGGAGGAGGCTGAGAGAGCAGACAGCCCGGCTACTAAAGGCTCCCAGGGATCGCAGGCTGAAGCTGCTGAACCTATCTCAAAGAGGTTCCTACAACAGGCCCTCCTGTCAGTGATACGGCCGGTGATGCAGGAGCTCACTGAGATAAAGGAGGACATTAAGCACATCGGCCATAGAGTGGAGAGGCTTGAAGATACACAGGGGGCCATCCTGGATTACACCCGTGCGATTGGAGATAACAGCTCTGCTTACCTGTCTTCTCTGGATCATGCATATGCCCTGATTGAAGATCAGGAAAATAGAAGCAGGCGCAAAAACGTGCGCTTCAGAGGCCTGCCAGAAGCAGTGTCACATGAGGAGCTTCCTGCAGCAGCGGCAGCCATTTTCACATCCCTGCTGGGCCCTGAAGGTGCATCTGCAGTCACAATTGAGCGCATCCATCGCTCTCTGCGACCTAAACCCAGGGAGGGAGAACCCCCTCGTGATGTGGTCTGCGGTCTCTTGCGGTACGTAGATACCGCTGCGATTTTTAAAGCGGCCAGGGAGAAGGGAGATCTAAAGCATGATGGAGCCAAGATTCTGCTATTCCAGGATCTCGCGCCTTCAACCCTGAATAAAAGAAGAATCCTGCGCCCTGTCACCGAGATTCTGCGCCAGAGAAAGATCCCCTTTAAGTGGCTTTTTCCATTTGGCCTCACATTTTCCAGGGAAGGAAAGAGGTGCACGATCCGGACCCCCAGTGATCTGCCGGCGGCATGGGAGCTGCTCAACACCACGCCACAAGATATCCCATCATGGCTGCCCTCAGCGGACACTGGCGTCCCGCTCCCAGAACTCCCTGATAGTTCCAGATGGTCGAAGGTGCCACCAAGAAAAGGAGCAAAGCAAAGAGTTACTTGAACATTCTCCACAGGTCGTATGTGGGCTGTTAGATTGCAAGCTCCTCGGTTAATGTTCAATATGTTATAGGAGCACATTTAAGATGGAGGACGTCATTGCTCCCTATGTGGAGGGTGGAAGCTGCATTCACTTCATGTTGTTATGGGCGACTACCATAGAGGTTATATAAGTAATGCATTCTCTCAGGTTGTCAGTTAGTAGGTGCACACAGTATACTGGGATTCCCTGATATGTATAGCCAGATTCTCTCAGGCAGTTATAGGAGTGGCTATGTTCACACATGTATACTAATGTCAGCACACTTTGTGGGGGTGGGGAACCCTGATTTGTGGCCAGGAGCAGTACTGTCTGACACTATGTCGGCCTGCTCCCACCTTGTCACCGGTGGTCCCTGTGCTCCCGCACGGAGTTCTCTTATTTCCTTTGACCCCCTTTTGCTTGCAGGATTACATATTTTGCTTTTATTAACAAAATTCTGGCTAAAGGGATCAAAGGACCTTGTCCAGGACAAGGCGTTCCCCTGTTTGTTCCCCCTGTTTCCCTGTCCATGCTCACGTATGTTATTATATGCACGCACATGTGTATATCACTACACTGATGGCTGCAGTTAACTGCACTACATTCAATGTACGGGGTTTTAATACCCCCCAAAAGCGCTCACAGGTGATCAGACTTCTAAAGAAGAGACGCACGGATGTCTGTTTTTTCCAAGAGCTGCACCTTAAGCTCGGCCATGTTCCTAAACTCTCCCAGTCCTACTTTAATCAGTGGTTCATCAGCTCTCATGCCAAGGCTTCCAGGGGCGCGGGGATTGCCATATTCAGGAGGGTTCCCTTCTCCCTTGTCTCATCCTTGACTGACCCAGAGGGACGCTTTATGTTCGTAAAAGGTAAAATTGGGACCGTGCTGGTAACACTGGCAAGTCTATACAGTCCTAACCGGGGTCAGGGCCTATGGTTGAAGACTACATTGACTAAATTTACTTCCTTTGCAGAGGGCATTTGTTTAATAGGGGGGGATCTTAATGTGGCCCTAAACCCACTAGTAGACGCTTCAGATCATTCCTCACAGTTGACCCAAGCGGCTATTGGCAGGATTAATAAGCATCTAGCAGGGGCCCATTTACTGGACACTTGGCGCCTGACTCATCCCACTGACTTAGATTACACATTCTTCTCAGCTGCGCACAAGGTCTATTCCAGGCTAGACTATATTTTCATCTCTGACGCTCACGCTGAACTGGTGAGTAACTCCACCATTGATCCTATGACAGTATCAGATCACGCTCCTGTCACGACATCCGTGGTGTTCTCTGAATTACCTCAGCAATCTCGACAATGGAGGTTAAATGAGACTCTGCTGGATGATGTGGAGGGAATGAGAGACATAGAAGCTAAATTACAACACTTCTTTAGGGAGAACACCACGGATGACGTCTCTGTCACGACTGTCTGGGAGACGCATAAGGCGGTCATCAGAGGGGAGCTGATTGCCCTGGGTAGTCGGAAAAAGAAGGAAAGACAAAAAACATTTCATACATTACTAGAGAAGATCTCAGCTTTAGAATCTCTGCACAAAAAATCCAGAACCACAGAGGCCCAACAAGAACTAACACTAACTAGGAAAAAATTAAAAGATCACCTTAACTATCACCAGGCCAAATCCTACCAATATGCCCAGTTCCGTTTTTATGCTCATGGAGACAAAGGGACGAGGCTTATGGCTTCGCTACTTAAGCAGAAAAAAGATGCTTCCTATATAGCTGGAATTAAAGATAAAGATGGCAGGCTATTACATAAAACTTCAGATATTGCGAAAGAATTCCATAAGTTCTATAGTCAGCTTTATGGGCTCAAATGCCCAGATGAAGACACAGAAGCTAATATAGAGGAGGCTGCTGACAAGTTCTTGGGGAACCTCAATCTGCCCAAACTGGAGACCAAAGATAGGGAACAACTCCTTGCCCCAGTCACAATAGAGGAAATATCAAATATTCTGAGCTCCATGCCAATGGGGAAATGCCCTGGACCTGATGGGTTTTCTGTGGGGTATTATAAAAAATTATCATCTGTCCTAACCCCTCGTATGGCCACTTGGTGTAATTCCCTATTAAATGGTTCTGTTCTCCATAGGCAATCCCTGGAAGCGACGGTCACAATTCTCCCAAAAGCAGGTAAAGATCCTAACCAATGCGGCAGTTATAGGCCGATATCGCTTCTCAACGTAGACGTTAAAGTATGGGCAAAGTTGCTGGCTTCCCGCCTTGCTCCCCTTCTGCCGAAACTAATTCACCCGGACCAAGCCGGGTTTGTGCCTGGACGAGAGGGAAATCAAAACTCCTGTAGGGTTCTCTCAGCAATGCAATTAGCTAAGAAAGAGAAGGCCTCACTGGTCCTTTTGGGTGTGGATGCGGAAAAGGCCTTTGACAGGGTAAGCTGGAGCTACATGAGGAAAACCCTACATAAACTTGGCATTCCAGAGCAATTCCAAACTGCCATCATGTCCCTCTACCATGAACCTAGTGCACGTATAAGGGTAAATGGTACATTATCCCAATCGTTCCCGATTACAAACGGGACTCGTCAGGGCTGTCCTCTGTCACCTACACTGTACGTCATGGTAATGGAGACATTACTGCAAGCTATAAGAGAACACCCCGGTATAAAGGGTCTCAAAATTAGGGATAGTTCTGTAGAATTTATAAATGCCGCTTATGCGGATGACCTACTGGTTATGCTCACAAACCCTGTCGAGGCCTTTCCGCATCTTCTATCCCTTTTCGAATTATATGGGAGGATCTCTAACTTTAAAGTTAATTATACAAAGTCAGAGGCGATGAACGTCTCAGCGCCAAGCAAAATGATTTCCTCTTTAAAAGGCACAACCCCGTTTATCTGGCAGGGTTCTCATCTTTCCTACTTAGGAATTAAATTACCAGCAGATTTGGACCAAACTTTCAGTTTGAACTTTAAACCCCTCTTAAATGATATACAGAAGCAGCTTCACTCGCTTAAAATCCCATATGTCTCTTGGATGGGTAGAAAGAACCTTCTGAAGGCCTTCATCATGCCCAGGCTCCTGTATGTGATGCAAATGTTGCCCGTTTTTATCCCTATGTCCTTCTTTTGCCAGGTCAGGAGGTTATTTAGAACGTTCCTTTGGGGTGGGAAATCCGCTAGATTGGCCCATAGCAGGCTGATACAGGGGAGGAGCACGGGGGGGTTTGGGTTACCAGACGCACACCTATACTATCAGGCGATTCATTTAAAAAGATGGATTCAGCTACACGCTACTAAATACCAGACTTGGGGATGCGACTTAGAACTTGCCCAACTTTCATCTGTCCAGAGGGCGGGCCTCTGGGGTCTTACTACTTCTAATCTTAGGTCGCAAGTTCTGCTTAGGGGAACCGCCTCAGTAATTCAACAGTTAAATGGCAAACTTAACCTCCTAAATAACCCCTCTCCATCTATGCCAGCGGATCTTCTTCCTTTCACTATACGACCGAATACCAAACAAATAGCCACGACCTGGCATAAACTACATAAGTTTACAACAGAGGAATTCCTGGGGGCGACCTCGGGGGACTTATCTGATCAACACCCATTACATAACCTTATAAAAAAGTGTAATTTTCTAGAACTGATTGAACTTAACTCAGTATCCAGACCACTAATAGAGAGTAATAGACATAAACCTACACAGTCTTGGTTTGAGAAACTCTTAACATTTGAGTCCATCCCACGTAAACTGATCTCTCTGTGTTACTTGGCTTTGGTTACTCCCCGCTCCCCTGGAACACCGCAATACCTGAGGCATTGGGCTGCTGAACTTGAGATGGATCTGAATGAGACTGACATTATGAGGATACATGCGCACTCCCACGGTTTCTCAAGGTGTACCAGGATACAGGAACACACATACAAAGTCCTCACCCAGTGGTATATGACTCCAAAGCAGATGTTTATCAGGGGTATGAGACAGGACGATAAATGCTGGAGGTGTCTGGAGGATACAGGTACTCTGTCTCACATCTTCTGGTCTTGTCCTAGGATCCGTCCATTCTGGGAAGGTGTCTTATCCACTATTCAGAAAATAACACATGTAGTTGTGGAAGTGCCCCCTACTCTTGTGCTCCTGTGGCTCCCGACTCCCTCTTTCTCTCCCTCAAAAAGATGCTTAACCACCCAATTACTCCAGGCGGCAAGGCTGCTCATCCCGCAGCACTGGTTGAGTACAGAACCCCCCACTGTGGAGGCATGGCTGAACAAGGTGGACCATATCTGTCGTATGGAGGAACTGGCGAGTTGGGAGGACAGGAATCACAATAAATATGTGAAGCTTTGGACACCCTGGCTCATGTTTAGGGATGACCCTCCGAATAGTCAGACGGCACACGGGTCTGCTAGTAGTGGTACATTATGAGCTCACGGGTAGAGGGTATATATGCGCATTAATGGTACGCGTTCTAGACCATGTCTGAGTCACTGACAAAATAATACCTGTGAATATGAATACATTCAATATGCACTTTAGATATCTAATATGCTGCAAACGAACGAGTGTCATGGATGGATTGTTGTTGTTTTTGGTTATTCCTCTTTATCCTTCCCTCCCCCCTATTCCTTGTCCCTATCCCCATATCCTTCCCCTCCCCTTTTTCCTCTATTTCTGCGTCATTATGTTCACCAGTCATACTACAAGACCTTTATATACTGGTAAGATGCATCTGTAACCTTTGCATAATACTTGTATAATGGGATATGATTATTCTGTCTATATGTGAAAAATGGGAAATTAGTATTGTCCTGTTATTTATATACAGAATTCTGTTTAGGTCCATATCTACAGTCCTTCAAGCTGTTATGTATACTCAAAGCAATGTACGATATCAACCACTTTGTATATGTCACTGCATAATGTTGTAGTATGTATTTTCAATATACTTTTCAATAAAAAGAGAATTTTCAAAGAATATAACTACTATAATACTGCTTCCTATGTACAAGAATATAACTACTATAATACTGCTCCTATATACAAGAATATAACTACTATAATACTGCTCCTATGTACAAGAATAAAACTACTATAATACTGCCTCCTATGTACAAGAATATAACTACTATAATACTGCCTCCTATGTACAAGAATATAACTACTATAATACTGCCTCCTATGTACAAGAATATAACTACTATAATACAGCTCCTATGTACAAGAATATAACTACTATAATACTGCTCCTATGTACAAGAATATAACTACTATAATACTGCTCCTATGTACAAGAATATAACTACTATAATACTGCTCCTATGTACAAGAATATAACTACTATAATACTACTCCTATGTACAAGAATATAACTACTATAATACTGCTCCTATGTACAAGAATATAACTACTATAATACTGCTCCTATGTACAAGAATATAACTACTATAATACTGCTTCCTATGTACAAGAATATAACTACTATAATACTGCTCCTATATACAAGAATATAACTACTATAATACTGCTCCTATGTACAAGAATATAACTACTATAATACTGCCTCCTATGTTCAAGAATATAATTACTATAATACTGCCTCCTATGTACAAGAATATAACTACTATAATACTGCTCCTATGTACAAGAATATAACTACTATAATACTGCCTCCTATGTACAAGAATATAACTACTATAATACTGCCTCCTATATACAAGAATATAACTACTATAATACTGCTCCTATGTACAAGAATATAACTACTATAATACTGATCCTATGTACAAGAATATAACTACTATAATACTGCCTCCTATGTACAAGAATATAACTACTATAATACTGCTCCTATATACAAGAATATAACTACTATAATACTACTCCTATGTACAAGAATATAACTACTATAATACTGCTCCTATGTACAAGAATATAACTACTATAATACTGCTCCTATGTACAAGAATATAACTACTATAATACTGCTCCTATGTACAAGAATATAACTACTATCATACTGCTCCTATGTACAAGAATATAACTACTATAATACTGCCTCCTATGTACAAGAATATAACTACTATAATACTGCCTCCTATGTACAAAAATATAACTACTATAACACTGCCTCCTATGTACAAGAATATACCTACTATAATACTGCTCCAATGTACAAGAATATAACTACTATAATACTGCCTCCTATGTACAAGAATATAACTACTATAATACTGCCTCCTATGTACAAGAATATAACTACTATAATACTGCCTCCTATGTACAAGAATATAACTACTATAATACTACTCCTATGTACAAGAATATAACTACTATAATACTGCTCCTATGTACAAGAATATAACTGCTATAATACTGCTCCTATGTACAAGAATATAACTACTATAATACTGCTCCTATGTACAAGAATATAACTACTATAATACTGCTTCCTATGTACAAGAATATAACTACTATAATACTGCTCCTATATACAAGAATATAACTACTATAATACTGCTCCTATGTACAAGAATAAAACTACTATAATACTGCCTCCTATGTACAAGAATATAATTACTATAATACTGCCTCCTATGTACAAGAATATAACTACTATAATACTGCCTCCTATGTACAAGAATATAACTACTATAATACTGCTCCTATGTACAAGAATATAACTACTATAATACTGCTCCTATGTACAAGAATATAACTACTATAATACTGCTCCTATGTACAAGAATATAACTACTATAATACTGCTCCTATGTACAAGAATATAACTACTATAATACTACTCCTATGTACAAGAATATAACTACTATAATACTGCTCCTATGTACAAGAATATAACTACTATAATACTGCTCCTATGTACAAGAATATAACTACTATAATACTGCTTCCTAAGTACAAGAATATAACTACTATAATACTGCTCCTATATACAAGAATATAACTACTATAATACTGCTCCTATGTACAAGAATATAACTACTATAATACTTACTCCTATGTACAAGAATATAATTACTATAATACTGCCTCCTATGTACAAGAATATAACTACTATAATACTGCTCCTATGTACAAGAATATAACTACTATAATACTGCTCCTATGTACAAGAATATAACTACTATAATACTGATCCTATGTACAAGAATATAACTACTATAATACTGCCTCCTATGTACAAGAATATAACTACTATAATACTGCTCCTATATACAAGAATATAACTACTATAATACTACTCCTATGTACAAGAATATAACTACTATAATACTGCTCCTATGTACAAGAATATAACTACTATAATACTACTCCTATGTACAAGAATATATATACTATAATACTGCTCCTATGTACAAGAATATAACTACTATAATACTGCTCCTATGTACAAGAATATAACTACTATAATACTGCTCCTATGTACAAGAATATAACTACTATAATACTGCCTCCTATGTACAAGAATATAACTACTATAATACTGCTCCTATGTACAAGAATATAACTACTATAATACTGCCTCCTATGTACAAGAATATAACTACTATAATACTACTCCTATGTACAAGAATATAACTACTATAATACTGCTCCTATGTACAAGAATATAACTACTATAATACTGCTCCTATGTACAAGAATATAACTACTATAATACTGCTCCTATGTACAAGAATATAACTACTATAATACTGCTCCTATGTACAAGAATATAACTGCTATAATACTGCTCCTATGTACAAGAATATAACTACTATAATACTGCTCCTATGTACAAGAATATAACTACTATAATACTGCTCCTATGTACAAGAATATAACTACTATAATACTGCTCCTATGTACAAGAATATAACTACTATAATACTGCTCCTATGTACAAGAATATAACTACTATAATACTGCTCCTATGTACAAGAATATAACTACTATAATACTGCTCCTATGTACAAGAATATAACTACTATAATACTGCTCCTATGTACAAGAATATAACTACTATAATACTGCTCCTATGCACAAGAATATAACTACTATAATACTGCTCCTATGTACAAGAATATAACTACTATAATATTGCCTCCTATGTACAAGAATATAACTACTATATGTCACAGCCAGACAGCTGAGAAGCGCTCACAGGAGCTTCCCAGATCCTCCTCCTTGAATTTCTTTGTTTTGGTTTAGTTTCTCATCTCGTTAGTCTATCTCAGCTGTCATGCAGTTAGACTGATCGCTACCCTTTAAGTTCCTCCCCATAATGCAGTAGTAGCTGATACAACTTCCTGGAGTGTGTGTGCATGCTGTTCCCAGTTCCCAGTTCCCAGTTCCCAGTCGTCAGTCGTCATTCGTCTGCAAGATAAGTGCTGTTTATGTATTTATGATTTTGTCTTTTCTGGATCCAGGTGACCCTGACTCCCTCCGTGTCAGTGGAGGGAGCTGGTGGTCGTGTCCCTTCACTATTGTAGGGTCTTCAGGTAATAGATAGCCGAGGAACGTGGATATGCGGCCATCCACCTTAGGGGTGTTCGCATAGGCTGAGCAGTGAGGGAGAGCGGCAGGTCTATTGCAGGGGTCTCCCTTTGTTCCTTAGTTGTGGATCCAGAGAGACATTGTTTATATGGTATTGTCTTGTTTCCTGTACACCATCCGTGACATTATCAGCCGCCAAAACTGTCTCAAGCATGGATCCGGTTTCACTTTTGGCTGAACGCTTTCAGGGTCTTTCTTTGGAGGTAGCTGATCTCCGTAAGACTTTTTCTCAGTTTCAAGTGACCGGTTCAGCTTGCGTTCATGGAGTTTGTGCTGAGCCTAAGATCTCGCTCCCGGATACGTTCTCCGGGGGTAGTGAGAATTTTGTGCGTTTTAGAGAGGCTTGCAAACTCCATTTTCGCCTTCTTCCCCATTCTTCTGGTGATGAAGAACGGAGGGTGGGGATCATTGTATCGCTGCTCAGGGGTAACGCTCAGTCCTGGGCCTTTTCGCTGCCGGAGGGGGCACGGCCCCTTCGTTCAGTGGATGAATTCTTTTTAGCCCTGGGTCAGATATATGATGATCCGGATCGTATTGCTCTGGCTGAGTCTAGACTACGTCTGTTATGCCAGGGTAAACAATCCGCAGAGATATACTGTTCAGAATTTCGGAGATGGGCAGCAGATACGGGTTGGAATGATGCTGCACTCCGAAGTCAATTTTGCTATGGTCTTTCAGAGGGATTGAAAGATGCATTTGCCTTTCATGAAAGACCTACCTCCTTGGATTCTGCTATGTCTCAGGCTGTTCGTATTGACAGGCGTCTTAGAGAGAGAGGAGAGATCTCTCCTTCCTGTCATACTCAGTCCCGGGACAGTGCAGCGGTCTCATTCTGTGCACAGGGGTCTCAGTCGCTGTCAGCCCCTTCTGAGCAGGAGCCCATGCAGCTGGGGTTGATTGCCTCTGATGATAGAAGATTCAGCCCGCATGGGAGGGTTTGTTTTTGTTGTGGAGGTATAAATCATCTGGCAAATGTTTGTCCCTCTAGGAGATTCAGGCAGTTTTCTGGGAGTAATAAAGAGACAAAAAGGAAAAAATCTTTTAAAAATGTTCCGTCTGTTACTATTGGCAGGGTTGAGGCGGAAATTGAAGGTTTTCCGTTTGCTTGTAGTTCCCGTTTTGTCCTGCCTGCTAGGGTGGCGCTAGAGAGCAAGAGCATTTTTTGTGAGATTTTTGTGGATAGTGGAGCAGCTGTCAACCTCATTGATAATCAATTTGCAATAACTCATGGTTTCCAGGTATGCACTTTGGGAAAGGATATTCCTGTTTTTGCTATTGATTCAGCTCCACTTTCTCAGAAATCATTAAAGGGTATAGTTCACAATATCCGTTTAATTGTGAGTGATGCTCATGTTGAGGATGTGTCATGTTTCGTCCTTAGCGGTTTGCCTACTCCTCTAGTGTTGGGGCTACCCTGGCTCACTAAACATAACCCCACCATTGATTGGCAAGCGAGGCAAATAAATGGTTGGAGTAACTTTTGCAGAGAGAATTGCCTCATGACATCTGTTTCTGAGGTTTCTTCTAAGACTGTACCACCTTTCCTCTCTGAATTTTTGGATGTCTTCTCTGAGAGTGGAGTTCAGGGTTTACCTCCGCACAGGGAGTATGATTGCCCTATTAATCTCATCCCAGGCGCCAAGCTGCCTAAATCTCGTTTATACAATCTCTCCCAACCTGAGAGGGTCGCTATGCGGGCTTATATCTCTGAGAGTCTGAGAAAAGGACACATACGACCCTCGAAGTCACCTGTTGCCGCTGGTTTTTTCTTTGTTAAGAAAAAAGATGGTTCTTTAAGACCTTGTCTGGATTTCAGGGAGCTGAACAGTATCACTATTCGTGATCCTTATCCGCTTCCTCTGATCCCGGACCTGTTTAACCAGGTTGTTGGGGCTAAAGTCTTTTCCAAATTAGACCTAAGAGGGGCATACAACCTGGTTAGGATCAGAGAAGGAGACGAATGGAAGACGGCTTTCAATACCCCTGAGGGCCATTTTGAGAATTTGGTTATGCCTTTTGGTTTGATGAATGCCCCAGCCGTTTTTCAGCATTTCGTCAACAGCATTTTTTATCATTTAATGGGAAAATTTGTATTAGTGTATTTGGATGACATTTTGATTTTTTCTCCTGATTTCAAGACTCATAAGGAACACTTACGTCAGGTCTTGCTCATCCTGCGGGAGAATAAATTATACGCGAAACTGGAAAAATGTGTGTTTGCGGTTCCAGAAATCCAATTTCTGGGGTTTCTTGTCTCCGCTTCTGGTTTTCGCATGGACCCCGAGAAGGTCCGCGCTGTGCTTGAGTGGGAGCTTCCTGAGAATCAGAAGGCGCTGATGCGTTTTTTGGGCTTTGCCAATTATTACAGGAAATTTATTTTGAATTATTCCTCTGTTGTTAAACCACTCACTGATATGACCAGAAAGGGGGTAGATTTTTCTTCCTGGTCGGTAGAGGCGCGTAAGGCCTTTTCTAATATCAAGGAGAGTTTTGCTTCCGCTCCCATCCTAGTACAACCTGATATTTCGTTACCCTTCATAGTTGAGGTTGATGCTTCTGAGGTAGGGGTGGGTGCTGTCTTGTCTCAGGGTTCCTCTCCTGCCAAATGGCAACCGTGTGCCTTTTTCTCAAAGAAACTCTCCTCCGCAGAGAGAAATTATGATGTGGGAGATAGGGAATTGTTGGCCATCAAGTTGGCTTTTGAGGAATGGCGCCATTGGCTAGAGGGAGCCAGACACCCTATTACCGTGTTTACTGACCATAAAAATCTGGCCTACTTGGAGTCAGCCAAACGTCTGAACCCGAGACAGGCCAGATGGTCTTTGTTCTTTTCAAGGTTTAATTTTGTTGTTACGTTCCGCCCTGGGGTTAAGAATGTGAAGCCAGATGCCCTGTCACGTTGTTTTCCGGGAGGTGGGAATTTTGAAGACCCGGGTCCCATTTTGGCTGAAGGTGTGGTGGTCTCTGCTCTTTTTCCTGAATTGGAGGCAGAGGTGCAGGCAGCCCAGTCAGAAGCTCCTGATCTTTGTCCTCCTGGGAGGTTGTTTGTGCCTCTCGCTTTGAGACACAAGATTTTTAAAGAACACCACGACACGGTCCTTGCTGGGCACCCGGGGGCAAGAGCCACACTGGATCTCATCGCTCGGAGATTCTGGTGGCCTGCGCTTCGTAAGTCGGTTGATGGTTTTGTGGCAGCTTGCGAGACTTGCGCTCGTGCTAAGGTCCCTCATTCACGGCCATCAGGTCCTCTCCTTCTTTTGTCCATTCCTTCCCGTCCTTGGACACATCTGTCCATGGACTTCATAACGGACTTGCCTCGTTCCTCGGGGAAGTCTGTGATTCTGGTGGTGGTGGACCGTTTTAGCAAAATGGTGCATTTTATCCCTTTTCCTGGTTTGCCCAATGCTAAGACGCTGGAGCAGGCATTTATTGACCACATTGTCAAATTGCATGGGATTCCTTCAGACATAGTCTCTGATAGGGGCACGCAGTTTGTTTCCAGATTCTGGAAGGCTTTCTGTTCTCGCTTGGGGGTTCGGTTGTCATTCTCTTCTGCTTTCCATCCGCAGTCAAATGGCCAGACAGAGCGCGTCAATCAGAATCCGGAGACATATCTGCGCTGTTTTGTGGCGGAGAATCAGGAGGATTGGTGTTCTTTTTTGTCCCTTGCTGAGTTTGCTTTAAATAACCGTCGTCAGGAGTCCTCTGATAAGTCACCATTTTTTGGTGCATATGGGTTCCATCCGCAGTTTGGGACTTTCTCGGGAGAGGGCTCTTCTGGTTTGCCTGATGAGGACAGATTCTCCTCGTCTTTGTCATCTATTTGGCAAAAGATTCAGGATAATCTAAAGAGCATGAGTGAGAGATATAAGCGTGTGGCGGATAAGAGACGTGTGCCTGGTCCGGACCTGAATGTTGGTGATCTGGTGTGGTTGTCTACCAAGAATATCAAATTGAAGGTTCCCTCCTGGAAGTTGGGTCCTAGGTTTATTGGGCCTTACAAGATCCTGTCTGTCATCAATCCTGTTGCCTACCATCTTGATCTTCCTCAGACTTGGAAGATCCATAATGTTTTTCATAAGTCCTTATTGAAACCTTATGTTCAACCTATTGTACCCTCGCCTTTGCCTCCTCCTCCGATTATGGTTGATGGAAATCTTGAATTTCAGGTCTCTAGGATTGTGGATTCTCGTCTTGTCCGCGGTTCCCTCCAGTACCTCGTTCATTGGGAGGGTTATGGTCCTGAGGAGAGGATGTGGGTCCCAGTGACGGACATTAAAGCCTCTCGTCTCATCAGGGCTTTCCATAGGTCCCATCCTGAGAAGGTGGGCCCTGAGTGTCCGGAGTCCACTCCTAGAGGGAGGGGTACTGTCACAGCCAGACAGCTGAGAAGCGCTCACAGGAGCTTCTCAGATCCTCCTCCTTGAATTTCTTTGTTTTGGTTTAGTTTCTCATCTCGTTAGTCTATCTCAGCTGTCATGCAGTTAGACTGATCGCTACCCTTTAAGTTCCTCCCCATAATGCAGTAGTGTGCGGCTGATACAACTTCCTGGAGTGTGTGTGCATGCTGTTCCCAGTTCCCAGTTCCCTGTTCCCAGTCGTCAGTCGTCATTCGTCTGCAAGATAAGTGCTGTTTATGTATTTATGATTTTGTCTTTTCTGGATCCAGGTGACCCTGACTCCCTCCGTGTCAGTGTAGGGAGCCGGTGGTCGTGTCCCTTCACTATTGTAGGGTCTTCAGGTAATAGATAGCCGAGGAACGTGGATATGCGGCCATCCACCTTTGGGGTGTTCGCATAGGCTGAGCAGTGAGGGAGAGCGGCAGGTCTATTGCAGGGGTCTCCCTTTGTTCCTTAGTTGTGGATCCAGAGAGACATTGTTTATATGGTATTGTCTTGTTTCCTGTACACCATCCGTGACACTATAATACTGCTCCTATGTACAAGAATATAACTACTATAATACTGCTCCTATGTACAAGAATATAACTACTATAATACTGCTCCTATGTACAGGAATATAACTACTATAATACTGCTCCTATGTACAAGAATATAACTACTATAATACTGCCTCCTATGTACAAGAATATAACTACTATAATACTGCCTAGTACAGGAATATAACTACTATAATACTGCTCCTATGTACAAGAATATAACTACTATAATACTGCCTCCTATGTACAAGAATATAACTACTATAATACTGCTCCTATGTACAAGAATATAACTGCTATAATACTGCTCCTATGTACAAGAATATAACTACTATAATACCGCTCCTATGTACAAGAATATAACTACTATAATACTGCTCCTATGTACAAGAATATAACTACTATAATACTGCTCCTATGTACAAGAATATAACTGCTATAATACTGCTCCTATGTACACAAATATAACTACTATAATACTGCTCCTATGTACAAGAATATAACTACTATAATACTGCTCCTATGTACAAGAATATAACTACTATAATACTGCTCCTATGTACAAGAATATAACTGCTATAATACTGCTCCTATGTACACAAATATAACTACTATAATACTGCCTCCTATGTACAAGAATATAACTACTATAATTCAGGATTTTCCTAAGTTATGACGTAAAGTCATGATTTTATGAAAGACACGGAGGCGAGTATTTGCTTAACTCTTTCTTTACTGAGAATATAGCAGCAAAGACAATTGAAGAAAAAAATCATCAGAGTAACCCTGGTAACAGCTCCACCCCCATAGTCCCTATATAAGGCGCATCACTGGACGGACACCTCCTCTTTCTTTGTGGACTCCAACTGTCGAGAACCTGGAACCTGGAACCATCAACAACAGCCGGAACATCGACTGAAGAAAAAACCCAACCGAACTGCAGGAAGGAGAGCACCTGGAAACCGTTGGTAAAAGGCGATCAACCTGGAGAAATCTGACAGAAGGCAATCAACCTGGAGAAAAAAATGAGAAATCATGGTAATATAGCAATAAATATCCGGATCCGAGAATTTAAACCCGGATCAATAAATAAATGAAAAATACACAAATAATAACATCAAAGTTAAAACAAGCGATAGTTAAGAAATACCCTAAATTAGTGGGATGGGTAAAGAATTAACGGGTGGGAAATACTCGCCTCCGTGTCTTTCATAAAATCATGACTTTACGTCATAACTTAGGAAAATCCTGAATTTTATATCAAGACACGGAGGCTCATATTTGCTAGTTTAAAGCTGAGCAATCACAGAGGAAAAAGCATGAGGAACAGGTCTAAAATAGAACTCCCGAAAGGTAGCGACTCGGGACCAATCCGCCAGTCTTAAAACATCCTCCAAACGAGCACCAGCTATGGACATAGAGGTAGCCGCTGCCCCGCGCACCGAATGCGCGGTAAATATGGATGTGTCAATACCCGAAAGGGACAAGATCCATTTAACCCAACGGGACAGGGTGACACTGGTAACCGGAGAAAAAGGGCGACGGAAGGAAACAAACAGCTGAGGAGCATTCCCATCGCAGAAAGGCAGCGTGCGAGCTTCATACTCCCGCAAGCAAGCTACCGGACATAACTGCAGAGACGAAGGAAAAGACGGATAAGAAACGGACTTAATACCCGTCTTAGTACGTCTAGATATATTGAACAGAACCCCATCCGGAGTAAAATAGCGTGCGTCAAAATCTAGAGCGCGGACGTCCGAGACCCGTTTGCACGAAATCAAGCAAAAAAGGGTTACTAACTTGGCCGAAAGTTGACGAAGAGACAACATAGTGTTGGAAGGCCAAGCCTCCAGAAATCTGAGAACTGTAGCAACATCCCAAGTGGAAGTAAAACGAGGTCTTGGAGGCCGAGCTAACCGGCAACCACGTAACAATCTGCACACTAAGGGATGCTGGCCGGCGGGGAACCCGTCAAAACCGGCATGCCTGGAAGAAATGGCAGAACGGTACACGTTGAGAGTACGGAAAGCCTTCCCCGCCTCAAAGAGTGAAGTGAGAAATTGAAGAATCTCCGTTACAGGAGCCTGTACGGGATCCAAGTCCCGTGGACCGCACCAACGACACCAGACGTCCCATGAGGCATGATAGGCTCGTCTAGTGCCCGGAGCCCATGCGGATTCCAATAGCTGCCTAGTCGTTGCCGAAAAGCTCGAGGAATCCCAGGAACCCCTGAAATTCGACATGCGAGAAGAAAAAGTGACCCGTCTAGAAGTAGAGGGTGAGGACGACCATAAGGGTCGAGTAGCAGCCGAGGAAAAGACGGTAAGAGCCGAGGCTCCTCCGACAATAGGTCCAGTAACTGGGGGAACCAAGACTGTGTCCTCCAGTAAGGCACTATCAAGATCAACTGAGCCTGTTGGTGACAAACGTGAGCAAGCACCCGTGGGATGAGTGCGAACGGAGGAAAAGCGTAGGGAAGAGTTCCCCCAGGGCTGGAGGAAGGCATCCACCGCTTCCGCCTCCGGGTCTGGACGCCAACTGAAGAATCTGGGGAGTTGAGCGTTCAAACGGGACGCGAATAAATCGATGGATAACGGGCCCCAAAGATATAGAATATCTTGGAAAACCGTTGAATCCAACTTCCAGTCGCTGGAATCTGAAAGACAGCGAGAACTCCAGTCGGCTAAACTGTTGTGGAGTCCTGGAAGGTATTCGGCCACAACCGATATTCCCCTGGAAAGGCAAAATTCCCAAAAGTCTTTGGCTAGAGAACACAGAACCTTGGAACGTGTCCCACCCAGGCAGTTCACATAACGGACAGCCGAGATATTGTCCATCCGTAAACGAATACACGCTCGAACCGAGCCCTGTGCAAAGCTGCGGATCGCAAAGGACCCCGCTAAGAGCTTGAGAGCATTGATATGCAAATGCAGTTCGTCCGGGGACCATGCTCCTTCCGTGGATATCCCCTGACAATGGGCTCCCCAGCCCATGAGACTGGCATCTGACTCGATGACCAGGTCTGGACGTGGGCCAAAAATAGCACAGCCGTTCCACACTGCCAAGTTGTGGATCCACCACATTAATTTCCGTATCCAAAACCAGAGTGTCTGAGTATGAGGCCCCCGCTCTGAGGTGAGCGATCTTGAGCCTCTGAAGAGCTCGATAGTGGAGAGGCGCTGGGAAGATCGCCTGGATGGACGAAGAAAGAAGACCTATCAGACGAGCCAGCTGACGAAGGGAAACCTGTGGGAGGGCGAGAGAATGACGAATCTCTTTGCGGATCGCCTTGACCTTGACTGCAGGCAAGCTTAGCGTTTGACTCCCGGAATCTATGGTAAACCCTAGGAATTCTATGGACGTGGCCGGAATGAGGCAAGATTTCTCCAGATTGAGAATAAAACCTAAATCTTGAAGAAGGTCCTTGGTCAACTTCAGGTGACCAAGCAGAAGGAGTGGACCCTGGGCCATAATCAGGATGTCGTCCAAATAGATGATCAGACGAATCCCCCTCCCTCTGAGCCAGGCCACCACTGGTTTCATGAGTTTTGTAAAGCACCATGGTGCGGAGGACAGACCAAACGGGAGGCACGTAAAACGCCAGACTTGGTCTTTCCAAAGAAATTGAAGGAGGCTGCGGGAAGCTGGAGCCACCGGGACTGTGAGATATGCGTCCTTCAGGTCTAATTTTACGAACCAGTCTCCTGGTTGAAGCATATCCCTTAACAGATGGATGCCCTCCATCTTGAAATGTCTGTAACGAACGAAGACATTCAACTGTTTGAGGTTTATGACTGGACGAAATTGGCCACCCTTTTTCTGGACCAGGAAGATACTGCTTAGTATTCCTGAATGAGGATCGGGAGATAACTCTATCGCCTGTTTCTGGAAAAGCGATGCCAGCTCCGCATCCAAGAGGATCTGGGTTAGGTTTGAGCAAGGAAAACTCTGAATGTGAGGGAGGTTCCTTGGGGTGGACACCAACTCGATGATGAACCCCTGAACCGTGGAGAGGACCCACTGATCTGAGGTTATCCTTGACCACGCATGGGAAAAGAGACGGAGTCTTCCCCCAACCTGATGTGAAATGGGATATGACACACAGAGATGACTTACCATACGGGCGTCTGGATCCTGGAGCGCCTCGGAAACCTCTGGAGAGTGAAAAACCTCCTCGTGAAGGAAAGAAGGTAGGCTGGTATTTGGGGTCCTGAAGGGACTGACAATAATTAAAGGAGCCTCTGCCTGTGCCTCTTGGCTGGAAATTGGAGCGGCCGGACAGTCGGCCCCTGAGACTGCCGGCCCTGGAGGAAAAACGAGGCTGGAAAACACTGTGCATTGAGCTTTGCGCCTTATCAAGAGCCGTAAAGGCCCCTACATATTTGCCTAGCTCCTTAATGAAGGGATCCCCAAAAAGAAGGCCCTGAGCTTCTTTACCAGATTCAGATAGGGACAAATTGGCCAGTTTGGGTTCAATTTTAATTAAAATAGCTTTCCTTTTCTCAATGGCAATGGAAGTATTCACGTTGCCTATCAAACATATGGCCCTTTGGGCCCAGCCACTAAGGTCATCAGGATCTACCTGTGTGCTGGCCATTCTAGCAGCCTCGGCTAAATCAAAAATTTTGGCGAGAGGGCCGGTGACATCCAGGAGTTTATCCTGACATGCTTTTAAAGCAGAGTCAAGCCCCTTACGTGGGTTAAACCCAGACTTAGCTAGGAATTGGACCACCTTAGGTTCTACACTAGGGGTTTCACATATCCTGTTAGGGATAAGGGGACGAGGGCATTCCGCCCGAAGCTTACTGCGGGCCTCTTTGGATAGAGGCGTGCGGATTCTAGCTTCTAGATATTGGGTCACGTGGGTGGCGGGAAGCCACTCGGAGGACCGTGGGTGATGCAACTGGTCCGGGTTAAAAAGGGGGTCCCCCAAAGGGTCAATAATTTCATCTTTGACGTCTAACGTCGGTTCAGCTAAGACACCCGTTGTCTGAGACGGGCCTTCAAATGCAGGGTCCACCGCAATATCATTTAAATCATCCTCCCCAGACTGATGGGAGTAATCATCATAAGCCTCCTCAACAGACTCTGCGTCTGAATCAGAAACCGGCTCCGGAATAGCCCGGACGGTTTTCCATAATCGTGCCCTTTCTGCCGGGCGCGGGTTAGCTCTTTTACTCGACTTATTCGCGCAGTCAATTGATGGGACAGAGCCATCATTCATGAGTGTTCTGGAGGCAGGAGGGGGCATATCAGAAACAGGGTGAGCCCTGAGGGCCTGAGAAATCGATTGAGTCAGGGAAGCTGACATGGTTCCCATTGCAGCAACTATAGCATCAGAAATAGATTGCTGCAAGCCTGAAGCCTGAACCACAGGGGCAGAGGTCTCATTAACCCTGTGAGGAGTGGGGGGAGGTACCTGACCTGAGTGTCTATCCTGACTAGAAACGGTCGGGGAGGCAGGGACAGTAGACATAGTGAATTCTTAACTGAAGGAGTTAGTCACCCCAACAGCAAACACCGAAGTAAAAGATGGAGCAAGCAGACAGTAATGCGACTCAGAAGAACGCCGGAGGCACTGAGGGAAAAACGGCCACTAGAGGGGGAGTGGCTAAAACAAGCCTACACCTCCCTAGTGTAAGGGCCAATGAGCGGAGCGTCAGGAAGATGACGTCCGCAAATCTCGCCCAGAATCGCGAGATCTCGGCGCCGGAGACAGTGAGTAAGGCTGCGGCCGAAAATCCCGCCCCTCGCGAGACCACAAAGCGCGCGAAGGCCGGGATAAGGAAGAAGAAGGTAAGGAGAAGAGGGGGGGAGGAAAAATGGCGGTAAGACCGCCCAGAGTATGGAGGGAATGTGCGGAGAGCCAGATAAAGAAACACAATAGGCGGCAAGCCGATAAGAGGGCAAAGGGACTAAGGAAGTGAAAATAAACGGACCAAATAAAACCGAAACGGGACGGGGGCAAAACACAGTCAGAAGCTGTGGGGACAATTAGGGCAGAAACAAGAGCCCTAAAACATAAAAGGGTGTAAAAATTCACCAAGTAATAAGAGAAATAAGAATAATAATGATAATATCGCTATAAACCTATAGATAAAATAATCAAGGTACTTATCTCAGTTGAGCAGCAAAGAAAGAGGAGGTGTCCGTCCAGTGATGCGCCTTATATAGGGGCTATGGGGGTGGAGCTGTTACCAGGGTTACTCTGATGATTTTTTCTTCAATTGTCTTTGCTGCTATATTCTCAGTAAAGAAAGAGTTAAGCAAATATGAGCCTCCATGTCTTGATATAAAATACTGCTCCTATGTACAAGAATATTACTACTATAATACTGCTCCTATGTACAAGAATATAACTACTATAATACTGCTCCTATGTACAAGAATATAACTACTATAATACTGCTCCTATGTACAAGAATATAACTACTATAATACTGCTCCTATGTACAAGAATATAACTAATATAATACTGCTCCTATGTACAAGAATATAACTACTATAATACTGCTACTATGTACAGGAATATAACTACTATAATACTGCCTCCTATGTACAAGAATATAACTACTATAATACTGCTCTTATGTACAAGAATATAACTACTATAATACTGCCTCCTATATACAATAATATAACTACTGTAATACTGCTCCTATGTACAAGAATATAACTACTATAATACTGCTCCTATGTACAAGAATATAACTACTATAATACTGCTCCTATGTACAAGAATATAACTACTATAATATTGCCTCCTATGTACAAGAATATAACTACTATAATACTGTTCCTATGTACAAGAATATAACTACTATAATACTGCTCCTATATACAAGAATATAACTACTATAATACTGCTCCTATGTACAAGAATATAACTACTATAATACTGCCTCCTATGTACAAGAATATAACTACTATAATACTGCCTCCTATGTACAAGAATATAACTACTATAATACTGCTCCTATGTACAAGAATATAACTACTATAATACTGCCTCCTATGTACAAGAATATTACTACTATAATACTGCTCCTATGTACAAGAATATAACTACTATAATACTGCTCCTATGTACAAGAATATAACTACTATAATACTGCTCCTATGTACAAGAATATAACTACTATAATACTGCTCCTATGTACAAGAATATAACTACTATAATACTGCTCCTATGTACAAGAATATAACTACTATAATACTGCCTCCTATGTACAAGAATATAACTACTATAATACTGCTCCTATGTACACAAATATAACTACCATAATACTGCCTCCTATGTACAAGAATATTACTACTATAATACTGCTCCTATGTATAAGAATATAACTACTATAATACTGCTCCTATGTACAAGAATATAACTACTATAATACTGCTCCTATGTACAAGAATATTACTACTATAATACTGCTCCTATGTATAAGAATATAACTACTATAATACTGCTCCTATGTACAAGAATATAACTACTATAATACTGCTCCTATGTACAAGAATATAACTACTATAATACTGCTCCTATGTACAAGAATATAACTACTATAATACTGATCCTATGTACAAGAATATAACTACTAACCCACCCCCACCTGTATATATATATATATATATATACAGTACAGACCAAAAGTTTGGACACACCTTCTCATTCGAAGAGTTTTCTTTATTTTCATGACTATGAAGGCATCAAAACTATGAATTAACACATGTGGAATTATATACATAACAAACAAGTGTGAAACAACTGAAAATATGTCCTATTCTAGGTTCTTCAAAGTAGCCACCTTTTGCTTTGATTACTGCTTTGCACACTCTTGGCATTCTCTTGATGAGCTTCAAGAGGTAGTCCCCTGAAATGGTCTTCCAACAGTCTTGAAGGAGTTCCCAGAGATGCTTAGCACTTGTTGGCCCTTTTGCCTTCACTCTGCGGTCCAGCTCACCCCAAACCATCTCGATTGGGTTCAGGTCCGGTGACTGTGGAGGCCAGGTCATCTGGCGCAGCACCCCATCACTCTCCTTCATGGTCAAATAGCCCTTACTTTCAAAGTTTTCCCAATTTTTCGGCTGACTGACTGACCTTCATTTCTTAAAGTAATGATGGCCACTCGTTTTTCTTTACTTAGCTGCTTTTTTCTTGCCATAATACAAATTCTAACAGTCTATTCAGTAGGACTATCAGCTGTGTATCCTCCTGACTTCTCCTCAACGCCACTGATGGTCCCAACCCCATTTATAAGGCAAGAAATCCCACTTATTAAACCTGACAGGGCACACCTGTGAAGTGAAGACCATTTCAGGGGACTACCTCTTGAAGCTCATCAAGAGAATGCCAAGAGTGTGCAAAGCATTAATCAAAGCAAAAGGTGGCTACTTTGAAGAACCTAGAATATGACATATTTTCAGTTGTTTCACACTTGTTTGTTATGTATATAATTCCACATGTGTTAATTCATAGTTTTGATGCCTTTAGTGTGAATCTACAATTTTCATAGTCATGAAAATAAAGAAAACTCTTCGAATGAGAAGGTGTGTTCTAACTTTTGGTCTGTACTGTATATATATATAACATCATCAGAATGATAACAATATCAAGAACTCCTCCAAGATAGGGCAATGGAAAAATGTCAGCACTGCTTATTGAAAGCCCTGCTACTTCTAGGCGAGTGTCTGTCCCGGGATTGTGTCTCCTACTCCGATCTGCTCCCTTCTTGTCTCGTCACCGTTCTCCATTCTGGGCTTTCATCGGGATCTTGCCGTGATGCAGTTCCATACATTATCAGTCCTGGGTACGAATCATCCCCCTTTGCCCAGTAGTGATTGTAGCAAGTTCTCTGTCTCTTATGGGTCATGGTAAGTGCTCTTTCACACTTGCGTTGTTCTGTTCCGGCATAGAGTTCCGTCGTCGGGGCTCTATGCCGGAAGAATCCTGATCAAGATTATCCCCATGCATTCTGAATGGAGAGAAATCCGTTCAGGATGCATCAGGATGTCTTCAGTTCCGGACCGGAACGTTTTTTGGCTGGAGAAAATACCGCAGCATGCTGCGCTTTTTTCTCCGGTCAAAAATCCTGAACACTTGCCGCAAGGCCGGATCCGGAATTAATGCCCATTGAAAGGCATTAATCCGGATCCTGCCTTAAGCTAAACGTCGTTTCGGCGCATTACCGGATCCGACGTTTAGCTTTTTCTGAATGGTTACCATGGCTGCCAGGACGCTAAAGTCCTGTTTGCCATGGTAAAGTGTAGTGGGGAGCGGGGGAGCAGTATACTTAGCGTCCGTGCGGCTCCCGGGGCGCTTCAGAGTGACGTAAGGGCGCCCCACGCGCATGGATGACGTGATCGCATGGATCACGTCATCCATGAGCATGGGGCGCTCTGACGTCATTCTGGAGCGCCCCGGGAGCCGCACGGCCGGTAAGTATACTGCTCCCCTGCTCCCCACTGCTACTATGGCAACCAGGACTTTAATAGCGTCCTGGCTGCCATAGTAACACTGAACGCATTTTGAAGACGGATCAGTCTTCAAATGCTTTCAGTTCACTTGTGGTGTTACGGATCCGGCGGGCACCTCCGGCAAGTGGAGTACACGACGGATCCGGACAACGCAAGTGTGAAAGAGGCCTAAGTTGTCGCTGTTCCATCCCTGTTTATTATCCTAAACTTGGCTCGATAATGTAGCCGGAATTTAAGCTGAGCATATTCGGCTAAATTCCCTCCGTTTTTTCGCCACTGAAGCGAAGTAATCGGAAAATATCAGCACTGCGTGCCCTCTTATTGTCAACGCGCCTTTCTGGATCTAAATGCTCGCAATATTTTTTCTTTGTCGCAGTAGTCGAGGTACCTCATAATGACTTGACGGGGCTTGGATACAGTTCTCTGGGTCCCCTCACTGAGATGGTGTAGCGTCGCAAGGCCAGGTCCCACCTAGTGAGCTCTCTCTACTTTGTGCCTCCCTTCTAGACCCAGTGCCATTGGCAGCTCCCTCTCACAGATGTCCTTGAGGGCCTGGGGTTGCACACTGTGACGGTATCTCTGTATCTCACCGCCTTGTAATTCCTTAGTTTCAATTAGTTGAAGAAACCCCCATTCGCCTAATAAGAAATCGCTGGTAGCGCTGAATAATTCCACATATGAGCCCAGGATACTGGAACAAGACTTTACTGGAAGCTCCTCACATTCAAAAATACAATTTCTTTTGCAAGGGAGACACCCACACCAAACATACATTAACCCATAACACAAAGGTTACAACCCACATAACATCCTCTCGTCAGCCTGTGATATAATCATGGTACACCCTGGTTAACATAATCATCTCAGGCAGGACAATACACAATGTCCTCTGTCCTGGAGACAACCGAGTTGTAATTCAATTATCTCTCAGGACAGAGGGCAATCGCCAATACACACAGATAGACAATGGAACAGACATCACCACTCAACCTTTACAATGTCCCACCCTTTACAATACACATAGACATGTAACATATCCCAACCTGGCACGAATTAGACCAGGGTTCAAAAGTTAGTGAAAGTCTTTTAAGCAGGGAGCGGAAAACATGCGAACCACCATAGAAGGGCATCCTTTACAATGGCTCCCCTTTTTCTCCCTGCTCCGGCAGACACGGTTAGACCTTTCCTGGTCTAGTAGGGGCTGGCGGTGCTTCAGGCTCAGTCAGATAGTAAGTCAGTTTGCCTTGACAGCCCGTCCGCGTTGCCGTTTTGCTTGCCAGGGCGGTAATGGATGGTGAAATCATAGGGTTGGAGAGCCAGGCTCCACCGTAATAAACGAGCATTGTCTCCAGAGACCCGGTTGAGCCAGACCAAGGGGTTGTGGTCAGTCATGAGAGTGAAGGCACGGCCATACAGATGGGGGGTGAGTTTTTTGAGGGCCCAGACCAGCGCCAGGCACTCTTTCTCAATGGCCGCATAACTGACTTCTCATGGTAGCAATTTCCGACTCAGGTTGATCACCGGGTGCTCCCCTCCTCACCGACCTGGCTTAATACTGCCCCCAGTCCAAACCTTGAGGCATCTGTGTGAACCATAAACCTTTTGTTAGGATCTGGGGCAGCCAACACAGGAGCATTAATTAGAGCATTTTTCAAAGCTTGGAAAGCCACCTCACACTCCACAGACCACAGGACTTGTCGGGGTAATTTCTTTTTTGTGAGGTCAGTCAGGGGTTTGGCTAGGGTGCTGTAGTCGGGTACGAAACGTCGGTAGTAGCCGGCTGTTCCCAGGAAGGCCATGACTTGTGTCTTGGTACGGGGAGTGGGCCAATTAGCAACGGCCTCGATTTTAGCCGGTTCCGGTCGTTGCTTACCGCAACCTACTCGATGGCCCAAGTATTGTACCTATGCCATACCGAAGTGACACTTGTCTGGCTTCAAGGTTAAAACAGCCCCCCTAATCCTATCCAATACTTGTTGCACACATGTTCTAAGTGTGCCTCCCAGGTATCGCTATGGATGGCGATATCATCCAGGTAGGCACATGCATAATCCTGCAGACCCTCTAATAGGCGATCCACCATCCGCTGGAATGTGGCCAGGGCGTTCTTCATCCCGAACGGCATAACCCGGAATTGGTATAAGCCGAACGGGGTGATGAAAGCGGATTTGGGGATCGCATCCTCAGCGAGAGGAATCTGCCAGTACCCTTTGCATAGATCGATCGTGGTCAGATACCTCCCCGTAGATATGCGGTCCAGTAATTCGTCCATCCGAGGCATGGGATAAGCGTCTGTGACCGTCTTGTCATTGAGTCGCCTGTAGTCTACACAGAAGCGGGTTGTACCATCCCGCTTCGGTACTAGAACTACAGGGGAGGCCCAAGGACTTTCTGAGTGCTCTATTACCCCTAGCCGGAGCATTTCTTCTATCTCTTTCCGCATCCCATCTCTGACCACTTCAGGGATGCGGTAAGGAGGTTGCCTTAGTGGCGTCTGCCCTGGAGTTTCCACTTTGTGGACAGTCAGTGGGGTGTACCCGGGTTCTTGGGAGAATGTGGCCCTTTTGGACTCGAGTAAGCGGACTGCCTGAGCTTTCTCCTGGGGTGCTAGTTGTTCCCCTAACTGGACTAACTCTATCGTTCTTGTTTCTCGGGTACCCCCTAGCATGTCGGGTAATGGTAGTGCCTCTGTGTCCTCGCCGGCAGGGGCGCAGATGGCAGTTACCTCTTCCGTTCTTTCCTGATATGCTTTGAGCATGTTGATGTGAAACGTCTGTTTCACCTCCTCATTCTCACAGCTAGCTACAGTATAGGTTGTATCACATACCTGTCCTATAACCTTATAAGGTCCCTTCCAGGCAGCCTAAAGCTTGTCGGTACGGACGGGTCTCAGTACCATCACCTTCTGTCCTACTTGAAAGCTTTGGTACCTGGCCTTCCTGTCATACCATACTTTCTGGCGCCGTTGGGCCGCCCGGAGGTTGTTCTGGACAGCCTGAGTCAACTCCTCCATGCGGTCCCGCAGCTCCAACACATATGGTACAATTGGGGTCCCTTCTATTTCTGTGTGACCTTCCCAGTGATCCTTAATGAGATCTAGTGGCCCCCTCACCTGCCTCCCATATAATAGTTCAAAGGGTGAAAACCCGTTGGATTCCTGCGGCACCTCCCGGTAGGCGAACAGTAAGTGCGGCAGGAATCGCTCCCAGTCCCTATAGGCTCCTATGAACGCTTTCAACATCTGTTTCAACGTTCCGTTGAAACGCTCACAGAGCCCATTGGTCTGGGGGTGGTATGGGGAGCTGGTTATCGAGTAAACCCCACACAACTTCCATAGTTGTTGGGTGACCTCGGCAGTGAACTGTGTGCTCTGGTCTGATAGAATCTCTTTGGGAAATCCCACTCGAGAGAATATCTTGACCAGTGCATCCGCCACTGTCTCGGCCTGAATATTTGGGAGGGCTACGGCCTCCGGATAATGGGTGGCGTAGTCTACTACGGTAAGTATATAGCACTTACCGGAGTGACTAGGCTTCGCTAGGGGTCCTACAATGTCCACTGCAACCCTCGCAAAGGGCTCCTCTATTATAGGAAGGGGAATCAGTTTAGCCTTCGGGTGATCCCCTCTCTTACCTACCCGTTGGCATACTTCACAGGTTTGACAGTACGCCCGGACGTCGTCGGATACCCCAGGCCAAAAGAAGTTCTGGGTTATCCGTTGTAACGTCTTGCGTCTTCCTAAATGTCCAGCTAACGGGACATCATGCGCTACTCGCAATAGCTCTTGCCGGTATTTGCTCGGTATTACCAGCTGGCGCTTTTGCTGTGGCCCAGGTGCATTGACCCGAGTCTCAGTAAAACGATACAAGCGACCTTCCTCCCATACTAGCTGCTCCTTTTCTAACCCCCCGTGCCCTCCCTTAGCTTTTTCCCTGTAATGGCTGAGGGTGGGATCCCCCCCCACTTCCTTCCCAAAATCCTCTGGAGTATCCCAGGGAAGGGGGGCTACAGTCAAGGGTATAGTCAGTTGGCTTACCTGGGTCTCGGTTGGTTGTGGGTGGCTCTCGGTAGCACGACTTTGTGCTCGGGTTGTACTTCTTGCGGAGAAGTGGCTGCAAAAGCGGAAGTCAAAGGGCCAATATCATTGCCCAACACTACCTCAGCGGGCAACTCTTTCATTACCCCAACCTGTACGTTGCCTGCTCCGGCACCCCAGTCCAGATGTACCTGAGCTGTAGGAATCCGGTACACTGCCCCCCCTGCCACTCGCACAGCAATCGATTTCCCCGGTCTCTCTTTGTTGTCAATGAGGTGCCTTTGTACCAGGATTATGGTAGCGCCACTGTCTCATGATCCGCGGGCAGTTTTCCCATTAATCATCACCAGCTGACAATGATGTTTGCGGTTGTCAGTGATGGTGGATTACAAGTTACCCAGGGGTTCTTCCCGGCTTAATTCTTTGGCATCCCACACAGATGGTACTCTGTAATCCACGCAGTGAACGGCCGCCTGGGGTTGAGGGAAACCGGGTCGGGTCCAGCTGGTTCTGGGGGGCTCCAATGGACAGTTCTTCCGAATATGCCCCACTTGGCGACACCGATGACAAGTGATGTTGTTGTTGGGTGGCCAGGAATAGCGAGGTGTAGCTGTCACCGGCCTGCTGGGCTGTTGGTACCTGGGGGCCGCTGAAGCTGTGGGTACTGTGGGACGTGGAGGTTGGGTTCTTGGAGTAGGTGCTGTAGTTCTCCGAGTATCTGCATGCTCGTCTGCCAATTTGGCAGCCTCTGGTAGGGAAAGGGGCTTGCGGTCTCTTACCCACTCTTTGACCTCTGCTTGGATGTGGTCGTAGAATTGCTCCAGTAGTACCAACTGCAGGACGTCATCCAGGGTTGTAGCTTGGCAGCTGGTGATCCAATGGGTAGCTGATTGCTGCAGGCGACAGGCCCATTCTGCGTAAGAGTCCTTTTCCAGCTTCCTTAAATCCCAGAATTTTCGCCGGTATGCCTCTGGAGTTATTGCATACCGGGCGAGGAGGGCTTCCTTAACCCGGGCATAGCTGTGAACGTCCTCCCAGGGTACCACTCGGAAGGCATCTGCTGCTTTGCCAGATAGCTTCCCCGCGAGTATGGAAATCCAGTCTTCTGCTGGTACTCGATGTAGGATACACTGGCGCTCAAAGTCTGCCAGGTACCCATCAATTTCACAGTCCTTTTCATCAAATGCTTTAAATGCACTGAAGGGAACCTTTCTGGAGTCCCCAGTGCTGCTGGTCCCGCTCGGGGGACTTACGGATGCTTGCTGTGTCTCTGCCAGTTTTAACTGTAGCTCCAGCTGTGCTTTCTGCGTATTTTCTTCTGCTATGATTTTCATCACCTGCATGATGATCTCCGGCGTTGGGTTCGGTCCAAACCATGCCAGTCTCTCTCGCATCTCCCGGTTCATGTGAGATTCAGTTTCCCGAACCGTCGGTATATCCATCTCCCGAACGGCCGGTATTTCGGTTTCCTGACCGATCGTTACTGCCTCAGCCAAGGTGCCTCGGTCTAGCTCCATCAATTCGGCTATAATGACCCGCTTAGCCTTGCCACCTGCACTTTTACCATGAACTTCCAATAGTTCCTTTAATGTGCTACGCTTGAGCTGTGTGTACCAGCTTTCCATTCGCTGTACACCTGTTTCCTTTGGATTCTTCGTTTAGGGAGAAAAAAGGAAAATCCCGCTGCTGCCAACCAGTTGTGACGGTATCTCTGTATCTCACCGCCTTGTAATTCCTTTGTTTCAATTAGTTGAAGAATCCCCCATTCGCCTAATAAGAAATCGCTGGTAGCGCTGAATAATTCCACATATGAGCCCAGGATACTGGAACAAGACTTTACTGGAAGCTCCTCACATTCAAAAATACAATTTCTTTTATCCCCTGCTCCCATGCAAGGGAGACACCCACAACAAACATACATTAACCCATAACACAAAGGTTACAACCCACATAACATCCTCTCGTCTGCCTGTGATATAATCATGGTACACCATGGTTAACATAATCATCACAGGCAGGACAATACACAATGTCCTCTGTCCTGGAGACAACCGAGTTGTAATTCAATTATCTCTCAGGACAGAGGGCAATCGCCAATACACACAGATAGACAATGGAACAGACATCACCACTCAACCTATACAATGTCCCACCCTTTACAATACACATAGACATGTAACATATCCCAACCTGGCACGAATTAGATCAGGGTTCAAAAGTTTGTGAAAGTCTTTTAAGCAGGGAGCGGAAAACATGCAAACCACCATAGAAGGGCATCCTTTACACACACTTTCAGGTAGGCCCAGTAGCCGCAGATTACCGTATTTTTCGCCGTATAAGACGCACTTTTTCCGCCCCAAAAGTGGGGGGAAAATAGCAGTGTGTCTTATAAAGCGAATGCTGCTGATTTTGCTGAGTTTTCAATGATACACCCGCCGCGATGCCGTGCGGCGGGTGTATCAGCTGTGAGGGAGGCGGGACTGGGGGCCGGCATCTGCTTTTATAATGACAGCGGGGCCCGTGCAGTGACTGTATTCTACTACACGGGCCCCGCTCACTGTATAATCCTATGTCTAATAGTTAATTGTATGTAATCACATGTGAGCGCTGTGTATTACCGGTACTTAGAACTACAAGCGCTCGGTAGCAGAGAGGAGGGAGGAGGCAGGCCGGGAGGACGGGCGCTGGCAGTGTGAGTCACCACGTCATGCGCCGCCCACTTTATGAATGAAGCAGGCGGCGTGGGCGCATGACGTCCGTCCTCCCGGCCTGCCTCCTGCCTCCTCCCTCCTCTCTGCTACCTACCGAGCAGGCGAGCGCTTGTAGTTGTAAGTACCGGTAATACACAGCGCTCCTTATGTGATTACATACAATTACGATTAACTATTAGACATAGGATTATACAGTGAGCGGGGCCCGTGTAGTAGAATACAGTCACTGCACGGGCCCCGCTGTCATTATAAATGCAGATGCCGGCCCCCAGCGTGTATTGAGGGTCATTCACTACAGGGACACTTATGGAGGGGATCTGTGGATGACACATAGCATAAGATGCTATATAAGTGTCACCCACAGATCCCCCATAAGTGTCACCCACAGATCCCCCATAAGTGTCACCCACAGATCCCCCATAACAGTGCGTCACCCACAGATCCCCCATAACAGTGCGCCATCCACAGATCCCCCATAACAGTGCCATCCACAGACCACAATTAGTTCAAAACCCACCAAAAGCACACCTTTTGGTTCAAAATATTTTTTTCTTATTTTCCTCCTCAAAAACCTAGGTGCGTCTTATGGGCCGGTGCGTCTTATAGGGCGAAAAATACGGTATTTCATCTGGATTGGTTTTCCAAATCCTCTAGATGGTCTTTCAATATACTATTCTGTTTATGGAGGTCTTGTAAATGATAGTTAGCCTTGGCCATGTCTTCCTCCGCTGATGCTAATCTCTGCTCCATTTCCTCAAAGTGCGCATCATGCTGCGCCACTGCATCATGTAGTTGTTGTAAAGACACTGACAGGGTTTTAGATAGAGTCTCCCTAATAGTAAATTCTAGGAGTCTCAGTGAGCTCTTCGGGCTGCGAGAGCTGTGTCAGGGCAGTATCCTTGTCGTTGGTCGGAGAGGCAGGGCGGGAATCCGCCATCTTGCTAAGCATGGTGCCTGCTGCCGTAACGTTGCTGCTCAATATCTTCCGGCTTCCGCTCCGTAGGAAATGTCCTGTCTCTCAGACTATTTTTGAGAGATGCCCAAAACCTTAGAATCTCTTAGACCATTGATCTCTGAATTACTGGAATTTTACAGCAGTTCCCCAAGTCTATCTAAAACCACTTTGGTTCGGGGATTGGAGTTCCTTTTAATAGTTATTCAATACTTTTATACCTATTCAATAGTATTTTTCTACATGTGGCTCATGTTCGACTGCAACTCCCATGAAGCCTGGGTGCCTTGGGCTTGTTCTGTTCCTCATCGCTCCTGCAGTCTTAGGAGTCTTCTCTCAGCCTCCTCTTTCTTAGGCCCTGTTCCCATCCACGTTGTTTATTTCCATTGTCCTACTACGGCATGACACAGAACAACTAAAAATGATGGCAGTGCTAGTTCTGTCACATGACGGACACCAGCGACACCCTGTGGACCCCACTGATTGTAATGGGATCTGTCCAGTTTCCATCAAGGTGTCTGTCATTTTACTGGAAAAATACAGTGGTGCTTAGAAGGATGATAGGCTAATGTGTTAGTGTCTTTAGAGGATCCTTTCTGGCATTGCTGGACAGAAGTAACGTGCATACTGATTTCTGTATGACCACTCAGGTACTGACCAATGTAGATCATAATGGGGATCACTATGGAATCATATTTGCACCTTTTGAGCCAGCAGAACGTACTACACTGCTCAAAAAAAAAAAAGGGAACACAAAAATAACACATCTTAGATCTGAATTAATAAAATATTCTTCTGAAATACTTTGTTCTTTACATAGTTGAATGTGCTGACAACAAAATCACACAAAAAAAAAAAAAATGGAAATCAAATTTTTCAACCCATGGAGGTCTGGATTTGGAGTCACCCTCAAAATTAAAGTGGAAAAACACACTACAGGCTGATCCAACTTTGATGTAATGTCCTTAAAACAAGTCAAAATGAGGCTCAGTAGTGTGTGTGGCCTCCACGTGCCTGTATGACCTCCCTACAACGCCTGTGCATGCTCCTGATGAGGTGGCGGACGGTCTCCTGAGGGATCTCCTCCCAGACCTGGACTAAAGCATCTGCCAACTCCTGGACAGTCTGTGGTGCAACGTGACGTTGGTGGATAGAGCGAGACATGATGTCCCAGATGTGCTCAATTGGATTCAGGTCTGGGGAACGGGCGGGCCAGTCCATAGCATCAATGCCTTCGTCTTGCAGGAACTGCTGACACACTCCAGCCACATGAGGTCTAGCATTGTCTTGCATTAGGAGGAACCCAGGGCCAACCGCACCAGCATATGGTCTCACAAGGGGTCTGAGGATCTCATCTCGGTACCTAATGGCAGTCAGGCTACCTCTGGCGAGCAGATGGAGGGCTGTGCGGCCCTCCAAAGAAATGCCACCCCACACCATTACTGACCCAATGCCAAACCGGTCATGCTGGAGGATGTTGCAGGCAGCAGAACGTTCTCCACGGTGTCTCCAGACTCTGTCACGTCTGTCACATGTGCTCAGTGTGAACCTGCTTTCATCTGTGAAGAGCACAGGGCGCCAGTGGCGAATTTGCCAATCTTGGTGTTCTCTGGCAAATGCCAAACGTCCTGCACGGTGTTGGGCTGTAAGCACAACCCCCACCTGTGGACGTCGGGCCCTCATATCACCCTCATGGAGTCTGTTTCTGACTGTTTGAGCAGACACATGCACATTTGTGGCCTGCTGGAGATCATTTTGCAGGGCTCTGGCAGTGCTCCTCCTGTTCCTCCTTGCACAAAAGCGGAGGTAGCGGTCCTGCTGCTGGGTTGTTGCCCTCCTACGGCCTCCTCCACGTCTCCTGATGTACTGGCCTGTCTCCTGGTAGCGCCTCCATGCTCTGGACACTACGCTGACAGACACAGCAAACCTTCTTACCACAGCTCGCATTGATGTGCCATCCTGGATAAGCTGCACTACCTGAGCCACTTGTGTGGGTTGTAGACTCCGTCTCATGCTACCACTAGAGTGAAAGCACCGCCAGCATTCAAAAGTGACCAAAACATCAGCCAGGAAGCATAGGAACTAAGAAATGGTCTGTTGTCACCACCTGCAGAGCCACTCCTTTATTGGGGGTGTCTTGCTAATTGCCTATAATTTCCACCTGTTGTCTATCCCATTTGCACAACAGCATGTGAAATTGATTGTCACTCAGTGTTGCTTCCTAAGTGGACAGTTTGATTTCACAGAAGTGATTGACTTGGAGTTACATTGTGTTGTTTAAGTGTTCCCTTTATTTTTTTGAGCAGTGTATATTCCTGGGCTCAGCACTTGTTGTCTTGCTTGAGACTGTTCAGCATGGACAGGGTTAATCGTACATTGAGTCTTGGTTCTTGCCGATGTTCTTATCCAGAGCTCGGTGATGTCACCTAATGTAACCCTTTACTACTGCTCCTCACCGGTTCTCAGCAACTTCGGGATTTCAACACTACAATAATTGTTTTCTGGACTCATTAGGACCTGGAGGACAACTAGAACCAGCAATGCTGACCCATGGCTATCATAACCGGGTCACTATGGCATCAGATGTGCACCACTGAGCCAACAGAACATCCAGTATTCATATGCTCAGTATTTGAATATCTTGCTTGAGGCTGTTCAGCATGGACAGGGTTAATCGCATGTTCCTTCTCTTCCTCTTTGGCTTTGTAGACCTGAACAGAGCTCGGTGACATCACCCACTGTAACCATGACCCTATTTTCACTGATTCAAGATAATGGACCTCATTTATGAACACTGTCTAAAAGAGGAACCATGTTTGTTGCCCATAGCAACCAATCAGAGCTCAGCGTTCATTTCGTGAACTGCTAGTAAAACAAAAGCTGCAGTGGAATTGGTTGCTGTGGACAATATATACCACTAGGGCAGATTTATGATACCGTATAGAAGAAAAGCCATCTCTGATGCCCATGGCAACCAATCACAGATCAGCTTTCGTTTTTCAAGAGGAGAATAGAAGATTAAAGGTGCGCTGTGATTGGTTGCTCTGGGCTACACATTTTCCTTCAGATGTACTGAATCAGAATGTTAAATAGCAGTCATGCAGAAGACGCTGAGACGGACCCTGGATCACCAGCCTTGGACCAGGAGACCAGCCTTCTGAGAGGGACAGCTAGCTCAGGCCTTTCCTCAGCATCAAACCCTTTTTCTGCCAAGGAGGAGACTGGAGACGCCAGCCCGATGTCTTGTCTTATTGTTTTGTACCTGAATTCCTCCAGTAAAGGAGCACCCTGGTTACTGCAGACCCTGAATTTTCTATTGGGGAGCACCATGGTTTACCATTCCTTCCGAAAAGCAGCAACATGTGGTGATACCTCGATGGTGTCCGGGGGACCCAGTGTAGCGTTGGGGCCACCCCAAACCTGGCCATTGCACTTTCCGTAGGTGGATGGAACTCTGACTGAGGAGCAATGAGGAGGGTCCACACGGACCTAGTACGGTGGGATAGGAAATTGTGCATTGTCATGAAGGTGTATGGATGATGATGGGCCCTGTGCTTTTCAACCAATAGAGAGTGGTACTTACCTCACTCCCCAGTTGCCTCTACAACTTTACGTTTTGGCATATTTACGAAATTTGCAGTTGATTCATTTGGGACACACTGTCCCACCTGGGAACATCCCAAACTGGATGGGGTGGCTGCCCATTTATGGGTGGAGTTTAGATAAGCCCCAACCATTTTCAGCAGAGACAGCCTGAATTCGTAGGGACTGGCTCTGAAAATTAGGGACAGTCCTTGCAAATTCTGGACTGTTGGCAACTTCCCTTTTGGTGATATTGGATAATTTTGATAAAACTCTTCTAGAAAACTGCAGATCGGTTGACATCACCCTTTGTGTATGAATTAGAGCTACATACATGTCAATGAATACTGTTTATTGGTTATGCCTATGATGCCTCCAGGGGCCTATATAAGCAGCCATCACCAATTGTCCCTAAGTTCCTGGGACTTGACACTAAGATATTTTGTTACAATTGATGAGACAAATCAGGCGTCATACTAATACAGTATATAAAGGAGAGCCGCGCTGCCAATGACTTAAAGAGGACCTTTCACCAGAATAAAGTATCTAAACTGACTATACAGACGTGTAGAGCGGCGCCCAGGGATCCCCCTGCACTTACTGTTATCCCCGGGCGCCGCTCCGTTCTCCGGTTATAGACTCCGGTATGTTCATAGTTAGGCTCCACCCAGGGGAACCTGCCACGGTCTCCTTCTCCTATGCTGTAGCCTGGCTATGAGCTGAGCGCTGCGATTGGCCAGCGCTACAGCATAGGAGAAAGAGACGCCTGGAGGTTCCCCTGGGTGGAGCCTAACTATGAACATACCGGAGGCTATAACCGGAGAACGGAGCGGCGCCCGGGGATAACAGTAAGTGCAGGGGGATCCCTGGGCGCCGCTCTACACGTCTGTATACTCAGTTTAGATACTTTATTCTGGTGAAAGGTCCTCTTTAAAGCAGACATACCGTACACAGTGCTAACTGTAACTGCTGGGGCTTGGCTTCTCAGCTTGCCTCTCATCTCCCTGCATGGAATATTATAATAAATGTGCAGTTTTATATGGAAACTGCATTAGGCTACTTTCACACTAGCGTTGTTTAAATCCGGCGTTCAATTCCGACACCGGAACTGCCCGCCGGATCCGGAAAAACGTGTGAAAACTGATCAGGATTTTGATCACAATGAAAAAATGCATTGGAAAAAACGGATCCGCCATTTATTGACGGAACACACGGCGCCGGATCCGGCGTTAATGCAAATCAATGGGAAAAAGGCCGGATCCGGCGTTCAGTCAAAGTGTTCAGGATTTTTGGCCGGAGGTAAAAATACAACATGCTACGGTTTTCTGAAAAGCCTGATCAGTCAAAAAGACTGAACTGAAGACATCCTGATGCATCCTGAACGGATTACTCTCCATTCAGAATGCATGGGGATAAAACTGATCAGTTCTTTTCCGGATTTGAGCCCCTAGGACGGAACTCAGCGCTGGAAAAGAAAAACGCTAGTGTGAAAGTACCCTTAAGTGGAACAGATTTATCAAATCTGTTGATAAGAAAAACTGCTGCTCATAGCAACCAATCACAATGCACCTTTCATTTTCTTAGAGCAGTTTTATAAATGGACAGCTGAGCTCTGATTGATTGCTATGGGCATGGCATTACCTAGAGACAGACAGAAATGGTATACAAGTACATACACACACGGTGAATAACAGTAATTCCTCAATTATTCCTACTCTGATAGCCAATGGGTGTCATGTGACCCTGCATCTACTTCTTTTCTAGAAACAGCACCACACCTGTCCATAGGCCAATGCCTGGTATTGCAGCTTATCCTCAGTTATATGAATGGGACTGTGCCACCACACCAGGCACCCATTGGAGTAATTTGGCGCTGTTTTTGAAAAGTAGCAAATCCTATTTTCCAATCATAAACAAACCCTTCAACTTCCCATCAATAGACATTGACCATGTATGCAGGACCACTCATTTAATGAAGGTCAGCATCCATGTGATGGCCCATTTCTGATATCGGTGAAGGCAATAGCAGCTGGACTTCCATCAATCAGACTTGTAACTGGCATTTTATAGATTGGTCCCGAGCAGGTACCTCCACAGCCAATATATGATGCATGAATCTACTCAACTGGAGAAGAAGGAAGATCTTGGCTCTAGACCATATTAAATTCCCAATGACGAGACCAACAATCCAGGTACTCAGATATCTTAATGATCCAATTCTTAGTTTTTAATAGTCACAGAACCTTGAAAAATACTGATGATGGCATGGAGGGGCTCTGTGAAGGTGGCAGTAAAGGTGTGGAGGCATCTAATGGGGTCACACAACTCATAGAAAGACAACTGCCCAGCCTCATAGTCCAGACATACCCTGAACCTATGGCAGTGTGGTTGTAACTGGGTGTAACATCTGTTATGTACTAGGTTATACTTCTCATTATACCTCCGCAGACACCAGGATTTCTCGTTCTCACCACTGATGTACCGGTTACCTTCTCTACTCATACTGGGATAACACATCCCAACTCTGCAGCTATTGGAATCACTTGTATCCACGTCAAAGAAATGCTGGCCAGCAAAGAAGCTTCTTGTGCTTAGGACTTGATATTGTAGAAGCCTGTTAGGTGTTTTGGGGCAAGTTCGGTTGGCCCCTAAGAACGAGACTGTTTTCAGATCATCCGATATATGTATATTATTGGCAGCTGTATCTGTATCTAGTACTATGTCCATCGATTTTTGGCAACTCAATCCTCTCTTGACATGTCTTACAACATCAGATAATTTGTCTAATGCCTCAGTGATCTGGACCACATCAAGATCACATACAATCTGCGACTTCTCTTCGTCTTCCCCTCCATCCTCCTCTCCATCACAGAAGTCATTTGACTCTGATTCCTGCTCTTGCAGGACAGTTATTGGATCGGTAATGTGGTACAACTCCTCTACGTGACCCAACTTCTTGAACAGCTCATCCTTCCCCTTTTCCAGCTGATGGATCAAATTAGAGAATGAAACTAACACCTGCTCCTCCTGCCTAGAGATCTCACTTAGGACCTTATTCTCCACGTCATCCACATTTCTCCTGAGGTCTCTGAACAGGACTGTGGCTTTCTCGTAGAGACTTGCAGCCTTTTTCTGCTCGTCTCTGCTACGTTCTTGCAGACTCTGAAGTCTTGTCTCAGTTTTCTCCTTCTTAGATGCCAGTGACTCCAGGATTTGTCTCAGTCTTTCTTTTTTTTTCATGGACGCTTCATCTAGCATCTCCAGCTTGTGCCCTCGATGTAGTCTAGCTGAACAGTATACGCATATACAGGCCGCATCCTCAGAGCAGTAATATCCCAAGATCTTCTTATGGATGGAACATTTTCTGGCTTTAGGGTTAGTAATAAGATCAGATAGGACATGTTCTGGAGACTTGTGGTGGGCTTTTAGATGGTCATCACACAGAGAAGCTTCACAGTGTAGGCAAGATTTAAGAGCAGGTACCTGGGAATGAAGACAGTAAGTGCAGCAGACTCCAGGCTTCGGTTCTGGCTGAGTAGACCTGAAATGTTCGGCTATGTTACGTAGTGTTATGTTCCTGTGCAGTGGGTCCTCAAACTCTGCTCGGCATTCTGGACAGGAAAAAACTTGAGCTTCCTCCTGTGAATCCAGCACACAATTGATGCACCCCTGGCAGAAGTTGTGTCCACACCTCAGGGTGATGGGATCTGTGTAGACGTTCAGGCAGATGGAACAGTTCAGCTCATCCCTCAGAACAGCAGACGCCATTGTGGACTCTGTGCAATGAAACTGAAACTAGTCTATAATCCACAGAGTGCTTCCTGTGAGCTCAGGGATTTGAGATGGGTGGAGACTCTTTAAAGGGGTATTCTCATCTCGCTTATTCAGCCTTCCCTGCAGTCACTCTGCTGTTCACTTCCTGGTTTTTCTGCAGATAACGCTGGGCGGGCTTAGGCAGCTAGAGTGAAGGCCGGTCACGCCTCTTTATGACATCACACTGAGAGCTGAGTCGTGCTAGTTCATGTGAAAAGTATGACTCATCAGTCTGGCAGCCTGCAGTGTCTGAGGCCCCTCCCCCTGCTGGGGAATCATCAGAGAGCCATGTGAAGTGAGCTCAGTGTACAGTAACATGTTCTGTCCTGCAGTCTAAGGCTACTTTCACACTTGCGTTCGGGGTTCTGCTTGTGAGTTCCGTTTGAAGGCTCTCACATGCGGCCCCAATGCATTCTGAGTGGATGCGGATCCGCTCAGAATGCCTCAGTCTGGCACCGTTTGGCCTCCGTTCCGCTCAGCAGGCGGACACCCGAACGCAGCTTGCAGCGTTCGGGTGTCCGCCTGGCCATGCAGAGCCAAACTGATCCGTCCAGACTTACAATGTAAGTCAATGGGGACGGATCCGTTTGAAGTTGACACAATAACCCTAACCCCCATTGACTTTCAATGCAAAGTCTGGACGGATCCGTCTGACTAACTTTCAGACTTAGAATTTTTTCAATGGGGCTGAAACAGATTAGAATCCGCATTTCCGGGATCCGCATCCTTTTTTTTCGGGATCCGTTTTTTCAGGATCAGCTATTCCGTTTCTGAAAAAAATATTTGCGGACCAGAAAAGGCATTTTCTATTAGTGTCCATTCACACATCCGTAAGTGTTTTGCGGATCCGTAAATTGCAGATCCGCAAAACACGGACTCCTGCAATGTGCGATCCGCAATTTGCGGACCGCACATCACAGACACTATAATAGAAAATGCCTTTTCTGGTCCGCAATTGCGGACAAGAATAGGACATGTTCTATTTTTTTTCAGGAACGGAATTGCGGATCCCGAAAAAACAGATCCCGAAAAAACTGTTGCGGATCCCAGAAATGCGAATTCGCATCCGTTCCAGCCCCATTGAAAGTGAATGGGTCTGCAAATTGCGGAATTGTCTTCCTCTCTACTACCAGCACTGAGCTTGAATCACTTCAAGTACAGCTCTGCTACATCTGTCTTCTCTGAACCACTTCTTATACAGCTCTGCTACATCTGTCTTCTCTGAACCACTTCTTATACAGCTCTGCTACATCTGTCTTCATCTCTACTACCAGCACTGAGTTTGAATCACTTCAAATACAGCTCTGCTACATCTGTCTTCTCTGAACAGCTTCTTATACAGCTCTGCTACATCTGTCGTCTCTGAACCACTTCTTATACAGCTCTGCTACATCTGTCTTCTCTGAACCACTTCTTATACAGCTCTGCTACATCTGTCTTCTCTGAACAGCTTCTTATACAGCTCTGCTACATCTGTATGAAGGGGTGGTGTCTTGTGGAATTATACTGAAGGGGGGGGGAGTTGTGTGTGGGATTGTATGCTGAGATTTAGTCCTCATGCACACGGCCGTTGTTTTGGTCCACATCCGAGCTGCGGATGCGGACCCATTCACTTCAATGATGCCGCAAAAGATGAGGACAGCACTCCACTTTGTGGACAAGAATAGGCATTTATATTGCCGTTGCCCGTTCCGTTCCGCAAATTGGGAAAGGCAACACGGGCGGTTTCCGTTTTTTGCGGATCCGCGTTTTGCGGACCGCAAAAAACGGCACGGTCGTGTGCATGAGGACTTAGGGTCCATTCACACGTCCGCAATTTTGTTCCGCGTTTTGCAGAACAAAATTGCGGACCCATTCATTTCTATGGGGCAGCATGTGCTGCCCGGACACGGAATTGTGGACCCGCACTTCCGGGTCCACAATTCCGTTCCCGAAAAAAATAGATCATGTCCTATTCTTGTCCGCAATTGCGGAACGCACGTTGCCACTGTCCGCGTTTTGCGGATCCGTAAAACACGTTGCAGACATGTGAATGGAGCCTTATTTGCATATTAATAAAATGCTGTATTTCTGTGCATCCAATCTGTGTAGTTAGTTTACTATGGGTAAGGGTGCATACACAGCAGCCCCCCCATCATATAATCTCACACAGCAGCCCCCCCAGTATATAATCTCACACAGCTGCCCCCCCAGTATATAATCTCACACAGCTGCCCCCCCAGTATATAATCTCACACAGCTGCCCCCCCAGTATATAATCTCACACAGCTGCCCCCCCAGTATATAATCTCACACAGCTGCCCCCCCAGTATATAATCTCACACAGCTGCCCCCCCCAGTATATAATCTCACACAGCAGCCCCCCCCAGTATATAATCTCACACAGCAGCCCCCCCCAGTATATAATCTCACACAGCAGCCCCGCCAGTATATAATCTCACACAGCAGCCCCCCCAGTATATAATCTCACACAGCAGCCCCCGCCAGTATATAATCTCACACAGCAGCCCCCCCCAGTATATAATCTCACACAGCAGCCCCCCCAGTATATAATCTCACACAGCAGCCCCCCCCAGTATATAATCTCACACAGCAGCCCCCCCCCAGTATATAATCTCACACAGCAGCCCCCCGGTATATAATCTCACACAGCAGCCCCCCCAGTATATAATCTCACACAGCAGCCCCCCGTATATAATCTCACACAGCAGCCCCCCCGTATATAATCTCACACAGCAGCCCCGCCAGTATATAATCTCACACAGCAGCCCCCCCAGTATATAATCTCACACAGCAGCCCCCCGCCAGTATATAATCTCACACAGCAGCCCCCCCAGTATATAATCTCACACAGCAGCCCCCCAGTATATAATCTCACACAGCAGCCCCCCCAGTATATAATCTCACACAGCAGCCCCCCCGTATATAATCTCACACAGCAGCCCCCCCAGTATATAATCTCACACAGCAGCCCCCTCCAGTATATAATCTCACACAGCAGCCCCCCCCGTATATAATCTCACACAGCAGCCCCCCCGTATATAATCTCACACAGCAGCCCCCCCAGTATATAATCTCACACAGCAGCCCCCCCGTATATAATCTCACACAGCAGCCCCCGCCAGTATATAATCTCACACAGCAGCCCCCCCAGTATATAATCTCACACAGCAGCCCCCCCCAGTATATAATCTCACACAGCAGCCCCGCCAGTATATAATCTCACACAGCAGCCCCCCCCCGTATATAATCTCACACAGCAGCCCCTCCGTATATAATCTCACACAGCAGCCCCCCCCGTATATAATCTCACACAGCAGCCCCCTTGTGAGGTAGTCAGAGGTCACTATAAGTCCTCTCATATGTGTACTAGGCCAACAAGTAGATATCTCATCCAGGGAATGATGGATGAGACACTGTATAAGGAGCTCAGGAAAGAAAGCGGTTTTGGGGCTGGATTTTCATGGACTTGTGGGCAGTTTGGTAGTGAGGCCCGTTATTCAGATCTATAGATGCCATTGGATTGGGCAATAGGAAATAGGGCAGACACTTCTGCCGAAAAATACCAGGAACTAATCTTCCTGAGACTTGGCTCTTAGAGGAGGAGACTGGAGAAACCGCTGGCCCAGGTGACCACAATAGGGAGGATGTTAGCACAAAAGTCATAGAGGACTTTCATTGGAAACAGTAGTATTCTTTGAGCACTGCATGGCGGTATTACAGGGAGTGCAGAATTATTAGGCAAGTTGTATTTTTGAGGATTAATTTTATTATTGAACAACAACCATGTTCTCAATGAACCCAAAAAACTCATTAATATCAAAGCTGAATATTTTTGGAAGTAGTTTTTAGTTTGTTTTTAGTTTTAGCTATTTTAGGGGGATATCTGTGTGTGCAGGTGACTATTACTGTGCATAATTATTAGGCAACTTAACAAAAAACAAATATATACCCATTTCAATTATTTATTTTTACCAGTGAAACCAATATAACATCTCAACATTCACAAATATACATTTCTGACATTCAAAAACAAAACAAAAACAAATCAGTGACCAATATAGCCACCTTTCTTTGCAAGGACACTCAAAAGCCTGCCATCCATGGATTCTGTCAGTGTTTTGATCTGTTCACCATCAACATTGCGTGCAGCAGCAACCACAGCCTCCTAGACACTGTTCAGAGAGGTGTACTGTTTTCCCTCCTTGTAAATCTCACATTTGATGATGGACCACAGGTTCTCAATGGGGTTCAGATCAGGTGAACAAGGAGGCCATGTCATTAGATTTTCTTCTTTTATACCCTTTCTTGCCAGCCATGCTGTGGAGTACTTGGACGCGTGTGATGGAGCATTGTCCTGCATGAAAATCATGTTTTTCTTGAAGGATGCAGACTTCTTCCTGTACCACTGCTTGAAGAAGGTGTCTTCCAGAAACTGGCAGTAGGACTGGGAGTTGAGCTTGACTCCATCCTCAACCCGAAAAGGCCCCACAAGCTCATCTTTGATGATACCAGCCCAAACCAGTACTCCACCTCCACCTTGCTGGCGTCTGAGTCGGACTGGAGCTCTCTGCCCTTTACCAATCCAGCCACGGGCCCATCCATCTGGCCCATCAAGACTCACTCTCATTTCATCAGTCCATAAAACCTTAGAAAAATCAGTCTTGAGATATTTCTTGGCCCAGTCTTGACGTTTCAGCTTGTGTGTCTTGTTCAGTGGTGGTCGTCTTTCAGCCTTTCTTACCTTGGCCATGTCTCTGAGTATTGCACACCTTGTGCTTTTGGGCCCTCCAGTGATGTTGCAGCTCTGAAATATGGCCAAACTGGTGGCAAGTGGCATCTTGGCAGCTGCACGCTTGACTTTTCTCAGTTCATGGGCAGTTATTTTGCGCCTTGGTTTTTCCACACGCTTCTTGCGACCCTGTTGACTATTTTGAATGAAACGCTTGATTGTTCGATGATCACGCTTCAGAAGCGTTGCAATTTTAAGAGTGCTGCATCCCTCTGCAAGATATCTCACTATTTTTGACTTTTCTGAGCCTGTCAAGTCCTTCTTTTGACCCCTTTTTGCCAAAGGAAAGGAAGTTGCCTAATAATTATGCACACCTAATATAGGGTGTTGATGTCATTAGACCACACCCCTTCTCATTACAGAGATGCACATCACCTAATATGCTTAATTGGTAGTAGGCTTTCGAGCCTATACAGCTTGGAGTAAGACAACATGCATAAAGAGGATGATGTGGTCAAAATACTCATTTGCCTAATAATTCTGCACGCAGTGTATTACAGTATTCCCTGAGCACTGTATGGTGGTATTATTACAGTATTCCCTGAGCACTGTATAGTGGTATTATTACAGTATTCCCTGAGCACTGTATGGTGGCATTATTACAGTATTCCCTGAGCACTGTATGGTGGCATTATTACAGTATTCCCTGAGCACTGTATGGTGGTATTATTACAGTATTCCCTGAGCATTGTATGGTGGTATTATTACAGTATTCCCTGAGCACTGTATGGTGGTATTATTCAGTATTCCCTGAGCATTGTATGGTGGCATTATTACAGTATTCCCTGAGCACTGTATGGTGGTATTATTACAGTATTCCTGAGCACTGTATGGTGGCATTATTACAGTATTCCTGAGCACTGTATGGTGGTATTATTACAGTATTCCTGAGCACTGTATGGTGGTATTATTACAGTATTCCCTGAGCACTGTATGGTGGTATTATTACAGTATTCCCTGAGCACTGTATGGTGGCATTATTACAGTATTCCCTGAGCACTGTATGGTGGTATTATTACAGTATTCCCTGAGCATTGTATGGTGTTATTATTACAGTATTCCCTGAGCATTGTATGGTGGTATTATTACAGTATTCCCTGAGCACTGTATGGTGGTATTATTACAGTATTCCCTGAGCATTGTATGGTGGTATTATTACAGTATTCCCTGAGCACTGTATGGTGGTATTATTACAGAATTCCCTGAGCATTGTATGGTGGCATTATTACAGTATTCCCTGAGCACTGTATGGTGGTATTATTACAGTATTCCCTGAGCACTGTATGGTGACATTATTACAGTATTCCCTGAGCACTGTATGGTGGTATTATTACAGTATTCCCTGAGCACTGTATGGTGGTATTATTACAGTATTCCCTGAGCATTGTATGGTGGTATTATTACAGTATTCCCTGAGCACTGTATGGTGGCATTATTACAGTATTCCCTGAGCACTGTATGGTGGTATTATTACAGTATTCCCTGAGCATTGTATGGTGGTATTATTACAGTATTCCCTGAGCATTGTATGGTGGTATTATTACAGAAGTCCCTGAGCACTGTATGGTGGTATTATGAAGGTTTCTCTTGAGTACTATATGGCGGTTTTCCTTGAGCATTGTACAGTATCACTATCGGGGTATTGGTTGAGCACTGTATGGCGGTATTATTACAGTATTCTCTGAGCACTGTGTCGAATATCCTCAAATAAACTCTATAGTTTTGAGCTATTTCTGGGGCATTCCCAACATTCACCTACCACCACCTACCTCATAAGGCATATGATCCGGATATCTCGTCACACACATCAGTCTCACATATGGATAAAAAAGTTCTCAGCATTGGAGACGTCACATTGAATAACTGCCTGGAATGGCTGATACCAGAGAAGACTGGATTATCTTCATCCTTACTGACCCTGACCCTGGACTCTGCATCAGACAGTCTGTAGAGCGCCCTCTGCTGGTAGGGTGACACCCACCAGCAGAAGGCACTCTTTCCCCCAGGCAGGTGGTCATGTCTGGTGCATCTTATAAGATGTCGCATTTTGGATGGAGGGAAAGGTTTCAAAAAATGACATTTTCTGATTTTTCCTGAAGTGTTGCTTTAATAATTTAAAAAAATTCCAGGTTCTGGTAGATATCAGATCTTTCTGATCTCTGAGGACAACGTGCTAGTGTCTCGATCGGCCCTTGTCCCTTCCCCAGATTCCCTTGCAGCTGGAGTCAGTGTACTGTAATATAATATAATGTAACAGGATGACGGTTTTATGGCGGCTATAAAATGAAGCTTTCCCATCTGGACGGTTCACTGTCTGCTTCCTGTAGAGTGCAATGTTCTGGAGCCTGGTGGTGGTGGTGGTGGTGGTGGTGGGGGGGGGGGGGGGGGCGGTCTATGGCTGACGCCTGTCCTGTTCTGTGTCCTGTCTGCTTGCAGCTGATGAGGCTTTTCTGTATATTTCCTGTAACTCCATAATGCACATATTGCCAGCTACCCCGCGCTACGGAGCAGAGATATGGGCGAGCCGAGAGAGGTGGAAGTATAAGGCAGCGCGCCTTGCTATGTTCTTGAGCTTCACTCATATAGAACCTGCCCAAACATAAGGCATCAGAATCACAAATAGTATAAATGTCTTCAGAGCACCCCAAAATTAACACAGAGCACACACCAGACCAATAACAGGTCCACCGCACCAGGAGGATTACCCGAGGGACACTCGTGGGGGTCAACCACTGGGCTACCCCCAGTTAAAATCTTCAAAATGCAGCAAATAGGCAGTGTGCCATAACTACCCCCATATGGGGCCTGCAGTCACTCTCAAGGGGTCCTGGGCCGCCCGCTCCAGCACACAAGGACATATTGTGGGTAAAAGTGAAGAGGATTGAGTGGGCAAGTATACTGGGGTCTGGTCTAGTGTCTGGGGTTTTTAAGGGTCTGGTCTGGGGTCCATAGTCATTTAGGAGTCTGGTCCAGCATCAGTACTGGCTTGGGGGGCATGGGGAAAGGCTGCACAAGACTGATACTCTGCAGTGTACAAACCTGATCAATTTGTGGGCTGGTGGGGTTTTTGTGCCCGTCTGTCCTGCCCCCTACACACATACAGACCAGACCCCCTAATAAAGACCTCCTCAATAAATACCGACCCTAGATTCAGTGGCGTGCCTAGGGTGTTTGGCACCCGGGGCAGGTCATTTCTCTGGCACCCCCCAATACTTGACCACATACCTGTTACTTCCGGGGACATCTCCTGTCATGTAGACCTTCTCCTCCGTTTGACCCAGAACCCCATGACAAATTCTTTCAGCTGCATCTCGTCTCTACAGAGTTTGTAACACAGACACGTTAGATTGTCCCTATAGTGTCTACAGCAGCTATAATGTCCCCTAGAGACCCCCAGTAATAATATCACCCTCTATTGTGCTCCAGGTAATAATCCCTGGATAGTGTCCCCAGAAATAATAGAATTGCCCCTACAGTGCCTCCCCAATAGCAATGCCCCCCAAGCTGCCCCCATGTAGTAATTTCCCACCCACACTGCCCCATATAGTAATTTGCCCCATATAGTAATTTCCCCCACACTGCCCCCATATAGTAGTTTCCCCACACTACCCCCATATAGTAATTTCCCCCACATTGCCCCCATATAGTAATTTCCCCCACACTGCCCCCATATAGTAATTTCCCCCACATTGCCCCCATATAGTAATTTCCCCCCACACTGCCCCCATATAGTAATTTCCCCCACACTGCCCCCATATAGTAGTTTCCCCCACACTGCCCCATATAGTAATTTCCCCCACATTGCCCCCATATAGTAATTTCCCCACACTGCCCCCATATAGTAATTTCCCCCACACTGCCCCATATAGTAATTTCCCCCACACTGCCCCTATATAGTAATTTCCCCCACACTACCCCCATATAGTAATTTCCCCCACACTACCCCCATATAGTCATTTCCCCCACATTGCCCCCATATAGTAATTTCCCCCACATGCCCCCATATAGTTTTCCCCCCACACTGCCCCATATAGTAATTTCCCCACACTGCCCATATAGTAATTTCACCCACACTGCCCCCATATAGTAAATTTCCCCCACACTGCCCCCATATAGTAATTTCCCCCACATTGCCCCCATATAGTAATTTCCCCCACACTGCCCCCAATAGTTTTCCCCCCACATTGCCCCCATATAGTAATTTCCCCCACACTGCCCCATATAGTAATTTCCCTCACACTGCCCCATATAGTAATTTCCCCCCACACTGCCCCATATAGTAATTTCACCCACACTGCCCCCATATAGTAATTTCCCCCACACTGCCCCATATAGTAATTTCCCCCACACTGCCCCCATATAGTTAATTTCCCCCCACACTGCCCCATATAGTTTTCCCCCACACTGCCCCCATATAGTAATTTCCCCCACACTGCCCCCATATAGTAATTTCCCCCACAATGCCCCCATATAGTTTTCCCCACACTGCCCCATATAGTTAATTTCCCCCACACTGCCCCATATAGTAATTTCCCCCACACTGCCCCATATAGTAAATTTCCCCCACACTGCCCCCATATAGTAATTTCCCCCACACTGCCCCCATATAGTAATTTCCCCCACACTGCCCCCATATAGTAATTTCCCCCACACTGCCCCCATATAGTAATTTCCCCACACTGCCCCCATATAGTTTTCCCCCACCTGCCCCATATAGTTTTCCCCCACACTGTCCCCATATAGTAATTTCCCCCACAATGCCCCCATATAGTCATTTCCCCCACATTGCCCCCATATAGTAATTTCCCCCACACTGCCACCATATAGTAATATCCCCCCACACTGCCCATAAGTAATTTCCCCCACACTGCCCCCATATAGTAATTTCCCCCACACTGCTCCATATAGTAATTTCCCCCACACTGCCCCATATTGTAATTTCCCCCACACTGCCCCATATAGTAGTTTCCCCCACACTGCCCCATATAGTAATTTCCCCCACACTGCCCCCACACAGTATTTCCCCCCACACTGCCCCCATATAGTAATTCCCCCACACTGCTCCATACAGTAATTTCCCCCCACACTGCCCATATACGTAATTTCCCCCACAGTGCCCCCATATAGTAATTTCCCCCACACTGCCCCCCATATAGTAAATTTCCCCCACACTGCCCCATATAGTAATTTCTCCCACACTGCCCCATATAGTAATTTCCTCCACACTGCCCCAATAGTAATTCCCCCACACTGCTCCATACAGTAATTTCCCCCACACTGCCCCATATAGTAATTTCCCCCACACTGCCCATATAGTAATTTCCCCCACACTGCCCCATATAGTAATTTCCTCCACACTACCCCCATATAGTAATTTCCCCCACACTGCCCCATATAGTAATTTCCCCCACACTGCTCCATATAGTAATTTCCCCCCACACTGCCCCATATAGTAATTTCCCCCACACTGCTCCATACAGTAATTTCCCCCACACTGCCCCATATAGTAAATTTCCCCCACACTGCCCCATATAGTAATTTCCCCCACACTGCCCCATATAGTAATTTTCCTCACAACTACCCCCATATAGTAATTTCCCCCACACTGCCACCATATAGTGATTTCCCCCACACTGCTCCATATAGTAATTTCCCCCACACTGCCCCATATAGTAATTTCCCACACACTGCCCCCATATAGTAATTTCCTCACACTGGCCCCATATAGTAATTTCCCCCACACGGCCCCCATATAGTAATTTCCCCCCACACTGCTCCATACAGTAATTTCCCCCACACTGCCCATATAGTAATTTCCCCCACACTGCCCCATATAGTAATTTCCCCCACACTGCCCCCATATAGTAATTTCCCCACACTGCCCCCAATATAGTAATTTCCCCACACTGCTCCATATAGTAATTTCCCCCACACTGCCCCATATAGTAATTTCCCCCACACTGCCCCATATAGTAATTTCCCCACACTGCCCCATATAGTAATTTCCCCCACACTGCCCATATAGTAATTTCCTCCACACTACCCCATATAGTAATTTCCCCACACTGCCCCCATATAGTAATTTCCCCCCACACTGCTCCATACAGTAATTTCCCCCCACACTGCCCCATATAGATATTTCCCCCACACTGCCCCATATAGTAATTTGCCCCACACTCGCCCCTTTAGTATTTCCCCCACACTGCCCCATATAGTATTTCCCACACACTGCCCCATATAGTAATTTCCTCCACACTGCCCCCATATAGTATTTCCCCCACACTGCTCCATATAGTAATTTCCCCCACACTGCCCCCATATAGTAATTTCCCCCACACTCCCTCCATATAGTAATTTCCCCCACACTGCCCCCATATAGTAATTTCCCCCCACACTGCCCCATATAGTAATTTCCCCCACACTGCTCCATATAGTAATTTTCCCCACACTGCTCCATATAGTAATTTCCCCCACACTGCCCCATATAGTAATTTCCCCCACATTGCCGCCATATAGTAATTTTCCCCACACTGCTCCATATAGTAATTTCCCCCACACTGCCCCCCATATAGTAATTTCCCCCACACTGCCCCATATAGTAATTTCCCCCACACTGCCCCATATAGTAATTTCCCCCACACTGCCCCCATACAGTAATTTCCCCCACACTGCCCCATATAGTAATTTCCCCCACACTGCCCCCATATAGTAATTTCCCCCACACTGCCCCACACAGTAATTTCCCCCACACTGCCCCACTATAGTAATTTCTCCCCCCACACTGCCCCCATATAGTAATTTCCCCCACACTGCCCCCATGTAGTAATTTCCCCACACTGCCCCCATATAATAATTTGCCCCCACACAGTATCCCACCATAATATTTTCTCCCCACATGTCCTCCTGTGTCTCCCCCCCCACAAAGTTTGCACATAAAAAAATAAATAAAATAAAAGCTAAATACTCACCTGCGCTTGCTCGCAGATGAAGGCGCGCATACTTCACTGTGCTGCTTGTGTCCCGGCACAGGCACACGCGATGATGTCATCACGCACACCTGCCCTCGGTATTTCACTACCGCATAGGTATTCAAGCCTACTAGGCCTGTAGCCTATGGCGAGTGATTGGCGGCAGGGCAGGGAACTATGCGCTCCCGTGCCCCGCCGCAGTATGTGGGCGTCAGCGCTCCAGCAATGAGCGCTTCCATCTGTATTGATGGAAGCGCTCATTGCTTCTGGCACCCCCCTGAGAGCCGGCACCCGGGGCAGGCCGCCCCACCCCCTTTTGTCACGCCACTTCCTTGACCAGTCTCCCTAAACACACGCAGACCTTAGACCAAACTTCCTTGTTTGCAGAGCCCAGATTAATGGTTTATGTAGATGCCCACAGTTTGGGGTCTGTATAAAGGCTGAGGTCTGAATACAGGTGGTCACCTAACCTGTTACCTCAGACATAGAAACTTAGAATGTGTCGGCAGATAAGAACCATTTGGCCCATCTAGGCTGCCCAATATACTGAGTACTATGGATAGCCCCTGGCCCTATCTTATATGAAGGATTAGCCTTATGCCTATCCCATGCATGCTTAAACTCCTTCACTGTATTTGCAGCTACCACTTCTGCAGGAAGGCTATTCCATGCATCCAACTACTCTCTCAGTAAAGTAATACTTCCTGATATTACCAGATGTCCAGATGTCAGACACTTCTTCCTGTACTTCCTTCCAATCTCTGTGGATCTCCTGGAGATTTACCAGTTCTTCCTCGGGACAGGCTCCAGACATCACAAGAAACTAGGCAAGTATGCAGAGTCAGCAGTTGCATCTAGACTCTGGTACTCGAGGTGACCCCAAAAGCAGGGCCGCACTAGCCCTGAGGCTGTGTTAGGTCATCAGTATGTGATGGGTGGTGGCCCACAACCCGGGACACCTGCTGATCAGCTGTTTGAGAAGGCACCGGTGCTCGCAGTAGTGCTGCGGCCTTCTCACAGCTTTTCCTAGGCCAGTGACGACACGTTCATCGGTCACATGACTAGGCGCAGCACAGCACCATAGAAGTGTTGGGGCTGAGGTGTCATACCAAGCATGGCCACTATACAATGTATGGTGCTGTGCTTGGTGAGCATGGAGAAGGCCTAGGAGTGCTGGAGCCTTCTCAAACAGCTGATCAGCGTGGGTTTTGTGAGAGACGGGCTTTGTTTCTCTATGTGTATGTGGTGTGAACATTCTGTAGTACACATTTTTGTCCACTAGATGGCCTCAAACAATATGTATGAGAAGGTCAATAAGGGAGGGGGAAGAGGGGATTACATTGCAGTTTTCAAATCTACCTATAAACTCAGAGTTGAAGTTGCTGAATCCACTCCTATCAGGTTAAGGAGCCAATAGTCTCTTCTTAAGGAACACCCCTTTTGTGATGTCATGTCTGCTATTTAAGTCAATGTAATGTGAGTAAAGTTGCTCTCTCTTCTACCATGGCTCAAGGGGGATGAGAAGATGCTTTCATGAAACCACCTAGTGTGTCTGTCTCCTTATGAAAGCAGTATGGCACGTGCATACTTATACTTCTAATTGATTTGGCACCACACAAACAAGATGAATTGCGCTGACAGTTTCGGGCTCCTGGGCTGGGTGGGAGGCAACTAGTGTTTTCTCTGAGGAGTTGTCGTCGAGTACCGGGCCTATAGCGTTGTGGGCCCGTTATATTGACGACATCTTCATCATTTGGAATGACTCTAAAGCATCATTTTCTGGCTTGGTTGATAAATTAAATCACAATGACATGGGATTAAGATTCACATATGAATCCGATCCGAACAGTATCTCTTTTCTTGATATTTCTATCTTCAGCAAGGTACTGACGAACTTTCAACACCATCTTCAGGAAGCCCACTTCCACTACTCGGTCCTACATTGGTGCAGTAGTCACCCTACCCCTCTTAAAAGGGGTATTCCTTGTGGCCAATACCTGCGCCTTAGGCGCAACTGCACCGAGGGGCTAGAGTTTAGGAGGAAGGCGAATGACCTCAGGACAAGGTTCCTCAACAGGGGCTACCCAGATAATGTACTCAAGCAGGCCTACCATAGGGCGGCTGATACGGCCCGTTCGGATCTTCTGGTACCCAAAGTAAAAACAACTGAAGACCAAAAGATCCGACTGCTAGCCACCTTTGATGGTTGCGCCGACAGAATGCGAGGGATCCTGGACAAACATTGGCCCGTTTTAATGATGGACCTGGACATCAGGGAAGTTATACACTACTACCCCCAGATAAACCTTCAGAAGGGGTAGTAACCTTAAGGATCTCTCGTACACAGCCACTTCACGCCTGTGCCCAGGCATGGCACCTGGCTCGACCGTAGGCCCACAGGTTGTTTTAGGTGCAGTGGCTGTGTAGCCTGTAGTATTGTCCAGACAGGCAAAACCTTCTTTAGCTCTAATTTGAAAAGAACATTTCCCATTAAGGACTTTATTAATTGCAATCACAGGGTGTAATTTATAAAATTACCTGTGATTGCAATTTGGAGTATGTAGGAAAGACCAGACGCTAGTTGCGTAGGCGTCTGGGTGAGCATCTCGGTGACATTGCCAACAGCAGGGACACAGTGGTCTCTAGGCATGTCCTTGACTGTCATCAGGGTAACCCCAGCTGCTTGAAGGCAATGGGAATTGAAAAGGTTGGGCGTCCAATCCGTGGTGGTTGATTGGGAACCCGCTGGATTTACACGCTAGCCACTGGTCTCACCCACGGGCCAGAATGAGCAGCTTAACTACAGCTGTTCATTAGGAGCCATACCTTATGTATACTTTATAATATTACACACATCTTCTTCTTTAGTTTGTTTAACATATGTTTGTATATTTATCTCTTTCTCTGCCTCTTTGTTCTCTCCCCTTCCCTCTCTCCTGTCCCCCCTTCGGCCCTCCGGGCTGTTGTCCGACTGTGCCGCCCCTTCTCCTTGTCACATGTGTCCGTATACTGTCGTCATACTCATGATCTATTATTATCATTGTTGCCATTAATGCCATATACTTTGCTAAAGCGCAGTAGCATACCAGGAGCTGTGCTGTCCGACAGTGTCAGGAATAGCGTCCCGATTGCCTGGCAACTGTTGCGTGATCTCGCATGAACACACGAGATTGGACGGCGGTGATGTCATCTCTGTCACGTGCGGTCCGCTCAGTGACCTCCCCTTTCTCCATGCGATCCGTCTCTTCGCGCATGCGCAGACGCACCGCTTCTTCTTCAGGTAGGAGTGTTCTAGCCAAGCCTCGTTCTGAGGCCGGCTTCTTCTTTAAAAGGTGGCGGATTTTTGCGCTACCTCAGGCTACATCAGCCCATGCGCCATAAGTTTGTTAGTATGAGAGGGGCTTAGTATCCGTTTTTCCCCCTATTACCCTACAGCTAGTTTGGCCACCCTTTTCCACATCAGGATCGTGGTCTCGCTTTGCCTCTGTGCAGAGCACACATTGGATATCATTGTCCGTGTGCCCTGCACAGCTCTAGCCCGAGCTCCCGTGTTTCCCCTGATGAGCTTTTTACTCATCCTTTCAGCGAAACATGCGTGTAGGGATCAGGCAGGCGAGGGCTTTCTAGGGCGCCACAAATTCCAGGGTTAGGTTCCTGCGTGTGACTGGTCACGGGGATCCGTGGTCAGGTCACTTAGGTCATTGTAGGTCCCTAGGGCATTACTAGGGCCAGCTTACCTAGCACTCTTAACCCTGTGTTTCACAACTGCTTTCAGCGACGGTGTGCACATCTAATAACACCAGCTGGGCACTCGTTGTACCGAGGAGCATCTCATCAGAGCGGTAGGACAACATGGTTACCTTTTGGTGCCGCCGAGCACCACTTGTTTCATTAATGTGTTTTGGTTGCTAGTACCATTATCACCAACGTGGTGAACCACCGCTTTGCTTCCTTTTTTGTATTTTTTGTATCCAATTATCGTGGGACCAATTTACTATGTCTATTATATTAAACGTTAAGTTTTAAATAATTGATCACTTATTCTATAATTTTATTCAAGACACGGAGGCTTCATATTGCTTAACCCTTTCTTTACTTTACACAATAGCAGCAAAGAATTAAACAACAAAATCCACCAATGGGCACACAGCCCTCCCCCTAGTCACAGTATAAAGGGAACACCCCATAAGTCCTTCCTCCTCTTTCTTTGCTGCTGCACAAGATAAGTATTCCACCCTCCTGCTTGCAGGGGTGGTGGTATTACGGTATATATAATTCTACTGTTATTACATTATAGGGTGATTTATTGCCCCCTGATGGTTTATTGTCTGTTCTGACTGTTTTTGCGCAGGTTTTGTCTTGCCATTTTCCTTACAGGCTCCGGTCTGTTTCTCTCCCCTCCCCCTCCCCCCCTCTTTTTCCCTTCCCTTAGGATCGGGGGGTTTGTTGTGACTATTTTTGTTGTTTTTCCTCTTTACTCGATACCGGCGGTTACCTTATCTTCCGCCGCTCCGTCGCGTCCGAGATCTCGCGGCGTCTCGCGGGATCTCGGCCGCCATCTCTCTTCCCTGCCGCTCGTTCCCGCCACTCCGGCTGCTACGTCCGAGATCTCGCGTTACTTTAAGCGGGATTTCGGACGTCTTCTGAGGTGAGCCGCACCGCTGTATTCATTCGGCGTGCGGTCTCTCTTCTCCTCAGCAGTCCGGAACGGCGGCTCCTCCTGCTACAGTGACTAACTCTGTGGGCATTCTCCTGGTCAGCCTTTGGTTTAGTTATTTAGTTAGTTTCAGGTTGTTTTCCCTTGGCAATATCCCCTGTTACTGTGCAGATTATGTCAGCCCAGAAGGCTCCACCTGCGGCCCTTGGGACCCCCTCTCATGGGGACTCCCCTTGTCTCCCACAGAATATGGGTATTATCCCATGTACAGGGGGGCTACTCCGGTACCATCTGACCCGCAGGCCCTGACCCTGCAGAGATCTATCTCTGAGGCCATTATCTCTGCCATGGGCTCTATGTCCTCAGTGTTAACACACTCTATATCCCAGGTCCTAATCGCCAATACCTCATCTTCGGTGGCCCCTAATCCCATTCCTATACCAGCCCCTAATGCCTCCAGAAATGTTATGACTGATGGCCTGGTTCCATCCAATGACAGCGCGCCTCGGCCGCGCAAAAGAGCCTGTCCGCGCCAGGCAGAAAAAGCACGGCATTGGAAGTCTGCTCGGTCCCACCCCGAGCTAGATTCTGATTCCAACGGTGAATCTGAGGAGGAGGCTTTGATTGAATCCTATAATGATTCAGAGGAATTTGACGATGATGTGTCACCTGCTCAGGGGACATCTGTCTCCTTTTCATCCTTGCCTCGGCGACCGGTAGAGGTCGACCCGGCGGACCCGACCCATTCCGTTTCCCTTATGGATCCGGCAGGGGAGGCTCTTTTTGACCCGGACTCCTTACACCACCCCAGGTCCGCAGAATGGCTTCCGCCCCACATCTCTAATTACTTAGAGTCTATGGTCCGTAAGCCCCTTAGCAAGGAGGCAACAAGCTCCGGGCAGAATGCCCTCGCCCGGCGATACCCAATAAGGTATGCGAAACGCCGGTCGTGGACCCAAAGATGGTCCAATTCCTGTCCAAAACAGGATTTAGCCCCAAAAGAGGCCTAGACTCGGCCCTAAAAGCTTGCCAAGACAAGCTACTTGATATTATGGGGCCCTTAACAAAGATTTTTGATTTGGCGGAATCCGCCAAGGCTGAAGGCCAAATGGTCGACCCGGACGAACTCCGTGGTTGGGCCCAAAGAGCCATTTGCATGGCAGGTAATGCAAACACCTCCTCAGTATTGAACGGCGCAAAGCCATTTTGTTAAAAATTGAGCCAAAATTGACCAATATGGCTTTGTCGGAGTCCGGCAAGGATGCCCAGGGTTTCCTCTTTGGGGATCCCTTCATTAAGGAACTAGGAAAGTTTGTAGGGACCTTTACCGCATTGGATAAAGCCCAAACATCGATGCGAAGGGTTTTCAGTGGTAGGGTTTCCACCAGGGCCGGCAGTACAGGGGCCGTCTGTCCGGCCGTTCCTCTTTCCAGACCCGAGGTTCGGGTCGAGGCTCCTTCTCGTCATACCGACCGCCTACCCATGAACAGAGACATCAACCGTCCTTCTTCCCTTCCCGTGGTGCTTCCGGACGGGGAAGACCTTACAGAGGAAACCCAAACCTCAGACGCCCATTCGGTAAGTCTACCTCCCCTTCTTCCTTTTTCGGAAAACTGTGTAGGGGGCAGACTCCAACATTTTATTCATGCTTGGGCGCTCATTACCAACGACCCCTGGGTGTTGTCCACGGTTCAGGGGTTCCACATAGAGCTAGTCGCCCGCCGGTGCTTCCATCCCCACTTATCCCACAGTCCGTTCACAGAATCCCAGAACCTTATAAATGTGGAGCTACGGGCTTTGTATCTCAAGGGAGCAGTAGAACCGGCCCCTCTCGATCACGAAGGGGTAATCAGCAGTATTTTCCTGGTGGAGAAAAAGGGAGGCCAGTTCCGTCCCGTTATCAATCTCAAGGCACTGAATGTATTCGTCAGGTACAGACATTTCAAGATGGAGGGCATCCATCTTCTAAGGGACATGCTACTGCCCGGGGACTGGATGGCCAAGTTAGATCTCAAAGATGCTTACTTGACGGTTCCGATTTCTCCTCCTTCCAGGGATCTTCTGCGTTTCCATTGGCAGGGGACGGTTTGGCGCTTCTCGTGCCTCCCCTTCGGTCTCTCGTCCGCCCCTGGTGTTTCACCAAACTGATGCGTCCGGTAGTGGCATGGCTCCGCTATCGGGGGGTGAGACTAAAATCTATCTGGACGATATTCTGATTATGGCGGAGGACCGTCCTCTCTGCTGTCCCACCTGCAGATGTCAATTCATCTTCTTTCAGCTCTGGGTTCATTATCAACCGAGAGAAGTCTTGCCTAATTCCTTCTCAGTCCATGGAGTTTCTCGGATTCCAGCTGGACTCTCTGTCCTTGACTCTCAGTCTTCCCAATTCGAAGGTGCGGTCGATCCGCAAAGAGTTGCGTCGCACTCTATCCCTTCCGCAGATTCTCTACGTCATTTGGCCAGAGTGATAGGTCTATTGTCATCTTCCATTCAGGCTATCTTTCCGGCTCCCCTTCATTATCGGGCCCTGCAGCGCCTCAAAATCGCACACCTGCATGCCGGTGCTTCTTATGCGGACCTGATCTCTCTGGATCAGGAAACGAGAGACGAGTTGGAATGGTGGATTGCCAACCTCTCTGCCTGGAATGGCAGGGCCCTGTTCGGCCCTCGCCCGGATATAGTGATAGAGTCGGACGCCAGCCTTCACGGTTGGGGTGCCCATTGCGAGGGTGTTTCCACGGGAGGTCCTTGGTCCACAGTAGAGTCCCACTTACACATCAATGCTCTGGAGCTTCTGGCGGGTTCTTTGCCATCCGCAGCTTCACCAGTGGGAGGGCCAAGGCCTGTATTCGCCTTCGCATGGACAATATCTCAGCAGTCCGGTACATCAATTCCATGGGAGGTACCCGTTCGAGGATGTTGACACACCTGGCCAAGGATTTCTGGGATTATTGCCTGTCCAATGGAGTTTCGTAGTGGCGGAGTACCTACCGGGACTACACAACACGCTGGCCGATTGGAACTCTCGCTACATCTCAGACGCCAGCGACTGGAGGTTAGACATGGAATATTTTCTACCATCGAATCTCTCTGGGGCCCGTTTTCGATCGACCTCTTTGCATCACGCTGGAACGCCCAACTGCCCAGATACTTCAGTTGGAGACCGGACCCGTCCGCGGAGGCAGTGGATGCTTTTCTCCAGCATTGGTCGGAGGACGTGATGTATGCATTCCCACCGTTCTCGATGATTCCTCGGACTTTGGCCAAGATATCTTCAATCTTCGGAGCTGGTGCTGATTCTTCCTTTCTGGAGCGCACAGTCGTGGTTTCCGCAACTGTTGGAAATTCTGGTGGAGATTCCCAGGTTACTTCCTCTCCGGTCATCGCTACTGCTGGATCCGCTGAACCATCCTCATCCGCTGGTACTGGAGGGGTCCCTACGTCTCTGGCGTGCAGAGTGTCGGGTTGTCCTGGCAGACCGAGGGACTTTCGGAGACAGCTATTTTCCTATTGGAGAGCGCATGGGCCCCAGGGACCAGAAGAGCCTATCGGACAGCTTGGCGATCCTGGGCTGGTTGGTGCAGCCTTCGGAACCTGGATCCCACTACGGCCGCTGTAGGCAATGTGGTTCAATTTCTTAGTTCTCTTTATGAAGAAGGTAAAGCACATCGGACTATAAATGTTTTTCGATCGGCCATTTCTTCCGGACATAGGGGCTTTGACGGTTGTTCTGCGGGACGTCACCCTTTGGTGTGCCGGTTACTTAAAGGTTCCCGTTTTGCGCGTCCTCCCAGGCCTCGGTTTTCTAGCTCTTGGGACGTTTCGTCCGTTTTATCTTTCCTGTCATCTTGGCATTCCAATGAAGATTTATCCCTGCTCCAGTTATCGGCTAAATTGGTTACTCTTTTTTGCCTGATCTCTTGTAAAAGGGTTTCGGACGTCCGGGCATTAGATCATGACGCCCGGTCCTTTACTCCAGAAGGTGTAACATTCAATATTTCCCAGCGTACAAAACTAATATCACTTCGGTGTCTTATCCCTCTTTTCCTTCTTCAGTGGCTCTGTCCGTTGCATGTCTGAAGGAGTACGAGTCCAGAACTCGGTCCTTAAGGTCATCCTCTGCTTCCCAGTTGTTTATTTCTTTCGTAGGCCTTTTGCTCCGGTTGCCGCGGTAACTCTGTCGCGTTGGGTGAAGTGGATTTTGTCTCTCTCTGGTATAGATACTTCCATTTTTACGGCACATTCTGTTCGCGGCGCTTCCGCAACTTCATTAACTCTGTCCGGTGCGCGCCTTGAGGACGTCATGAAGCTGGCAGACTGGTCACGTGTCTCCACATTTAGGGAATTTTATTTTAGGCCGGATTCACATGTTTTCGCTTCTATTGTGAATCGACTTTAAACTAGCAATATGAAGCCTCCGTGTCTTGAAATAAAATTGAATGATTTTCCTAAAATATGACGTAAAGTCATGATTTTATGAAAAACATTTCTGTTTGATTCAGGTGTCTCTAATAATTATCTATACTGTTGTATTCACAATTTCTTCCGTATAGCATTAAAATGTATATGAGGACGTATCATAACTTCGGCCATCGTTTTGAACTTTAAAACGTTTTAAAAACATGGATCCAAGTCGGCTTCGCTACTGAGGTACCAGTCGGTACGAAGGCCGACTTCAGATTCCTGTTTTAAAATGGTTTTAAGGGAATTTATCAAGCGCCATCAGCCCGGGTACGGGCGCCTTTCCTACACTCCAAGCCTTTCATCTGACTTGGCGCATCGCCCGCTGTCGATATAGACTCTTCTGGGCTCCGATGGACCTCCAGCACCAGAGATAAGGCTGAGGCCTACTAAGGCCTAGAAATCCCGGCCTCAATTTCCGGAAGACGCAAAAGCCGCGTACCGGCGCTAGCGATCAAAGCCCCTCACAAGTAAGCAGCAAGCCCCATCACACCATATAGACTGGCGCTTGGCCAGCGCCACTTACTGGCTCCCCCAGACTAGCTGCTCCTGGTCAGGACTCCCTGGCGTGGAATGTCCATTTTGGAGGCCCTCATCTTCAAACCTAGGGCCTAAGCTCGCAGGATACCCCATCCAGCCTCACAAACAACCCTGTGAGGATGACTCTCAATATCCTCATCCTCTTCCTCCTCTTCTGCCCACCCACCAGAACAGATGGAATTAAACTTCCATGGGTACTACCCTCTGTAGTGGAGGCAACCGTCTCCTGCTCCTCCTCATCATCATAATCAAATTTGCGCTGAGAAGACGAACTGAGGGTGGTCTGGCTATCACCCTTTATAATGTCTTCCGCCATTTCCACCTCTTCCACATGCAAAGCGTCGGCCTTAATTGTGAGCAGCGAGCATTTGAGTAGACACAGAAGTGGGATGTGGATGGTCAGCAGCGGCTAATATAAAATTACAGGGAATATCACAGGTATTTGGGATGTGGAAACGTTACACAGGAGAAATACCGCACATAATGTCGCTGATGTCACCAGCGGCTAATATAAAATTACAGGGAATATCACAGGTATTTGGGATGTGAAAACGTTACAAAAGAGAAATACCGCAGATAATGTCACTGATGTCAGCAGCGGCTAATATAAAATTACAGGGAATGTCACAGATATTTGGGATGTGGAAATGTGACACAGGAGATGCCCCCCAGGTAATGTCACTGTCCGCAGCGGACACCGTCTACGGAAAAAGTACACTGGATGTCACTGATATTTTTTGGATGTGCACACGTTACACAGTAGATGTGGCGCAGCTAATGTGACTGTCCGCAGTGGACACAGTCTACGGAAAAAGTACACTGGGTGTCACAGATATTTTCGGGATGCGCACACGTTACACAGGAGATACTAGCGCAGATAATGTCGCTGTCTGCAGTGGCCTAACTATTGCACGCTATTTAGTGCAGGATACGATAAAAATTGATATTTCTGCCACACACAATAATAATAATAATAATAATAATAAAATGTATTTATATAGCGCCACCATATTCCGCAGCGCTTTACAAGTTCATTGGGTTCATATACAAAACAAAAATAACTGGATATTATGCAACTGAAACACTAGGAGTCAGGGCCCCGCTCGCAAGAGCTTACAATTAATGAGGAATTGGGGGTGACACATAAGGTAGTTGATTGTGATAAGTAGGATTTGAGCATTATTGAACTGAGACAGGAGTGGTGTCGGTCGATCTGCTTCGGGTTTGGGACTACTAGAGGATCGAGTTTAGGCCAGAGGAGTTGGTGGGGGGGGGGGGGGTTTAGTCGGGGAATAGTCAGTTTAGGTAGCTTGATGAGCCTGCCTGAAAAGATGTGTTTTTAAGGCACGTTTGAATTTGGAGAAGTTGGATTGACCTAATATTCCGGGGCAGAGTATTCCAAAGAGTAGGTGCAGCTCGAGAAAAGTCTTGAAGACGGGAGTGAGAGGTACGGATTATGGTGGTTATTAATCTTAGGTCGCTAACAGAACGGAGAGCACGAGTAGTGTGGTAGATGGGGGAGGAGATGTATGGAGGTGCAGCACTGTGGAGAGCACAAGTAGGGTGGTAGATGGAGATGAGGGAGGAGATGTATGGAGGTGCAGCACTGTGGAGAGCAGAAGTAGGGTGGTAGTTGGCGATGAGGGAGAAGATGTATGGAGGTGCAGCACTGTGGAGAGCACGAGTAGGGTGGTAGATGGAGATGGGGGAGGAGATGTATGGAGTTGCAGCACTGTGGAGAGCTTTGTGGGTGAGAGTGAGAAGTTTGAACTGTACAGTCATGGCCAAAAGTTTTGAGAATGACAAAAATATTAGTTTTCACAAAGTTTGCTGCTAAACTGCTTTTAGATCTTTGTTTCAGTTGTTTCTGTGATGTAGTGAAATATAATTACACGCACTTCATACGTTTCAAAGGCTTTTATTGACAATTACATGACATTTATGCAAAGAGTCAGTATATGCAGTGTTGGCCCTTCTTTTTCAGGACCTCTGCAATCCGACTGGGCATGCTCTCAATCAACTTCTGGGCCAATTCCTGACTGATAGCAACCCATTCTTTCATAATCACTTCTTGGAGTTTGTCAGAATTAGTGGTTTTTGTTTGTTTACCCGCCTCTTGAGGATTGACCACAAGTTCTCAATGGGATTAAGATCTGGGGAGTTTCCAGGCCATGGACCCAAAATGTCAACGTTTTGGTCCCCGAGCCACTTAGTTATCACTTTTGCCTTATGGCACGGTGCTCCATCGTGCTGGAAAATGCATTGTTCTTCACCAAACTGTTGTTGGATTGTTGGAAGAAGTTGCTGGTGGAGGGTGTTTTGGTACCATTCTTTACTCATGGCTGTGTTTTTGGGCAAAATTGTGAGTGAGCCCACTCCCTTGGATGAGAAGCAACCCCACACATGAATGGTCTCAGGATGCTTTACTGTTGGCATGACACAGGACTGATGGTAGCGCTCACCTTTTCTTCATCGGACAAGCCTTTTTCCAGATGCCCCAAACAATCGGAAAGAGGCTTCATCGGAGAATATGACTTTGCCCCAGTCCTCAGCAGTCCATTCACCAGACTTTCTGCAGAAGATCAATCTGTCCCTGATGTTTTTTTTGGGAGAAGGGGCTTCTTTGCTGCCCTTCTTGACACCAGGCCATCTTCCAAAAGTCTTCGCCTCACTGTGCGTGCAGATGCGCTCACACCTGCCTGCTGCCATTCCTGAGCAAGCTCTGCACTGGTGGCACCCCGATCCCGCAGCTGAATCCTCTTTAGGAGACGATCCTGGCGCTTGCTGGACTTTCTTGGACGCCCTGAAGCCTTCTTAACAAGAATTGAACCTCTTTCCTTGAAGTTCTTGATGATCCTATAAATTGTTGATTGAGGTGCAATCTTAGTAGCCACAATATCCTTGCCTGTGAAGCCATTTTTATGCAACACAATGATGGCTGCACGCGTTTCTTTGCAGGTCACCATGGTTAACAATGGAAGAACAATGATTTCAAGCATCACCCTCCTTTTAACATGTCAAGTCTGCCATTTTACCCAATCAGCCTGACATAATGATCTCCAGCCTTGTGCTCGTCAACATTCTCACCTGAGTTAACAAGACGATTACTGAAATGATCTCAGCAGGTCCTTTAATGACAGCAATGAAATGCAGTGGAAAGGTTTATTTTGGGATTAAGTTAATTTTCATGGCAAAGAAGGACTATGCAATTCATCTGATCACTCTTCATAACATTCTGGAGTATATGCAAATTGCTATTATAAAAACTTAACCCCTTAGTGACCAAGCCTGTTTGGGCCTTAATGACCAAGCCAAATTTTGGAAATCTGACATGTGTCATTTTAGCTTAGAATAACTTTGTAACGGTTTTGCACATCAAAGTAATTCTGACATTGTTTTCTCGTCACATATTGTACTTTACTTAGGTGGTAAAATTATACCGATAAAAATGCGTATCTTTATTAAAAAAGTGAAAATTTATGAAAATTTGTAAAAATTGGCACATTTTCCTATTTTCAACTGCAATATTTCATATACATACATAAATACTATTCAATATTTTTTGATCAGAAATATATTTCCACATCTATACTTTATTTTGGCTGCACTCACAAAAATTTTTTACTTTTTATTTTTTATTTAGGAGACTTTACATTTTAACATAAATTTTAACATTTTTGAAGTACATATTTTTTCCTGCAACAAGCCAAGTTTGCAGAGGCTTATAAGTGTCAGAATAATAGAACGCCCCCAAAAGTGAACCCATTTTAAAAACTAGGCCCCTTAACGTATTTATCTATGGGTGTAATGAGTTTTTTGACCCACTAGTTTTTTAAAGAAATTAATGCTAAGAAGGTGAAAATAAATGTAATTTTCATTTTTTACACAAAAGTGTCAATTGAAAGACAGATTTTTTTCTACAGAGCACATGAAAATGAAGATGTACACTCCAAAATGTATCACCCCGTTTCTCCTGTCTTCAGAAATACCCCCATTGTGGCCCTAATCTTATGTCTTGACAAACGGCAGGGCCCAAACATAAAGGAGCACCCAGTTGTTTTCAGAACACAAAATTTGCTTGAAAATGGTTCAGGCCCCATTGCACACTTGTAATGGCGTTGAGCTGCCAAAACAATAGAAAACCCCCATAATGGACCCCATTTTGAAAACTAGACCCCTAAGGTATTCATCTAGGGGTGTAGTGAGCATTTAGACCCCCTAGTTTTTTGTAGAAATTAATGCAAAGCAGGCGGAAAAAATGTAATTTTCCTTTTTTACACAAAAGTGTAAAAAAAATTTCTACAGAGCACATGAAAATTAAGATGTACACTCCAAAATGTAAGGAAACAAATCAGAAAAGGTAAAATTAATTCCAATGTCTGGAAAAAAAATTGTCTCTACGACCCATCCCAAAGGGATCCCTTCCTCCCTGGAAAGCCCACAAACTAAACAGAAAATGAGAATAATCCTGAACCCCCCCCCCCCCCGTTCTTTTTGGTATTAATTTTAAATAAAATTAATATTTCGCAACCGTATGGTACGTTTCAAAGCAGGGGTAATTACAGAGGCCTGGTTGTGATGGGCAACTGGAGCAGTAAATCCGGGTGTCCCTCCTCCTTCCATGTTTGCTACACATCCGGCATCTTTTCTGGGGATACGTTTTGCTGGTAGTGGCAGGGACAGGGTGAGGGAAATGGCGTTCTGAAAGCCTTCGAACGTCCTCCGATTCGAAGGTTTGCCTAGGGGCGGGGGACTCAAACAGGAGACTCTCAATCACCTTCTCCTGGTACTCGAGGAAGTTGAGGTTTCCCTGGGACTTTTTAAATAAAATAAAACCATTGTAGGTAGCAATCTGGATGAGGTAGACTGCTACCTTTTTATACCAGGCCCTGTTTTTTCGCTTCACCAGGTAGGGGTGAAGCGCCTGGTCCGAGAGGTCTACACCTCCCATAAATTTATTATAGTCTGTCACACAGACTGGTTTGTGCTTGTCCGCCGTAGCCCCCCTCTCCCTAACTGCCACTGTGGTGTCTGCATGCAAGGTGGTCAGCATGTAGACATCCCTCCTGTCCTTCCACTTCACAGCAAGCAGCTGGTCACTTGCGAGGGCGAAGGATGTTCCTTTCTCCAAACGTTTGGAGACCAGCGGTTGTGGGTATCCCACTCTATTTTTGCGGACTGTCCCACAAGCCCCTGTGTTTGCAGCATGGAGGGATTTATAAAGGGGTATACTAGTGTAAAAATTATCGGTGTACACGTGGTACCCTTTGTGCAGGAATGGCGCCAATAAATCCCACACAATTTTTCCTGATGTCCCAATATTTTCAGGGCAGCCTGGGGGTTAAGTTGGGAGTCTCTGCCCTCACAGGTGTAGCCGGTTGTGCTCTCGCACACCTTATATAATTTTATCCCATATCTGGCACGCTTGGAGGGAATATATTGACGGAAGGAAAGGCGGCCTTTAAAACTAAAAAGGGACTCATCAACGGATACATTTTTCTCAGGGGTATATAATTTCAAGAATAAATCTGTAAGGAGGGAAATAAGGGGTCTCAATTTATTTAGGCGGTCGAAGGCTGGGTCAGTTCTGGGGGGACTTGGGAATTGTCTGAAAAATGCATGAACCGCATTAGGACTTCATAGCGGTTACGGGACATAACTGCTGCAAACACAGGGGTTGAGTGGACAGTACTCGCAGCCCAATAGGATCGGACAGAGGTTTTTTTTACAATGCCCATGTTCAGGGTAAGCCCCAAAAGTTTTTTATTTCAGGGACACTTGTGGGGGTCCACCGTCTTACATAAATAGACGTGGGCTTTTGTACAGCAAACTGTGTGGCGTACAAATTAGTTTGCTGCACAATTAACTCAAGGACGTTATCATCCACAAATAAATGAAAAAAATCATAAGGGGTAAAATTGCCGACATCCACATTAATTTGGGGAGTGGATAAAAATTGGGGTACTTGGGGGGAAAATGCTGTGGCAGGAACCCACGTAGCAGCAGGGACGGGACCGCTGGGTGGAGAATGAGAGGAGGTGGTGACTTCTACCACCATAGGGCTATGGGGTCTGGGGATGGAATCGGAGTCCTCGCTATCTGAAAATATTTCCGCCTCTGAAGAGGTGCCAGATTCAGAGTCGTCAGAGCAGAGAAATTCGTAGGCCTGCTCCGCACTTAACAATCTCCGAGCCATTTTTTTTTTTTCTGTACAGCTCAGAAATAACTGACCGTCCCTAAAACTGACTGACACCCACCGACTGACTGACACCCACTGACAGAGTGACACCCACCGACTGACGGAGTGACACCCAACAACTCACTGACACCCACCGACTGACTGACACTGACTGACCGCCAGTAACAGACGGACACAGGGTCCCTAATAAAAATAATTGACCGTAACTAATAGACGTCTAATGACGGACGCCTAATCACGGACACCCACTGACCGCCAGTTACTGACGGACAGTTTATAATTTGATTTTTTTTCTTTTTCTTTTCACAGTAAGTATTCACAGAGCCAGGACAGAAGTCTGATCTCTCTCTCCTCACAGAACAACTGCGCTGAGGGGAGAGAGAAGCACAGCCCCTGTCCTGGCCATGTTTTGTAAATATAATGGATCTGATCTCCATGATAGGTTTATCATGGAGACCACATGATCAGGGACCATTATTATTGGTCCCTGATGGTTACTGTGATGAAGGCAGATCTTCAGCACAGTAACCAGTGCGCATGTCTGTGGCTTTTTTTTTTTTAATTATGGGGGGTGGGCGCCCTAATAACTTTATTATTACATATCTTGGGGCCATATTGCCCCCGATCGGGGTGCTGGGGGACCCGATCGGGGCATAATTCAAACTTCTCTCTCCTCTCCTGAGGAGAGAGACCTTACAGAGAGCGGCGGCGGCCGGCTTTAAGTCTGCGCATGCGCCGGGCCGCCGCCGCCATCTTCCTTGAGGGTAAGGAGGGGGTGGGGGTGAGGATCGGGACCCAGCTTAGGACCTGCAGCGCTGGGGGACCCGATCCTAGCACCGGAGACTTTCTCCCTCCTCTCTTACATGAGAGGAGGAAGAAAGTTTAGTGCGGGCAGCTCCGCTGCCGGCATTTTCGGTGATCGCCGTGATAAAGTGTATCACGGCGATCACGTGATCAGAGACCGCTTGTCACGGTCTCTGATCACTGCCCCGAGCCCTCAGCTACCTCCGGTAGCTGCGGGAACGAAGCTACAGAGATTAATTTTTGTGCTAACTTGGGCTAAAGTGCCGCCGTAAAAAGGCGGCGCTCCAGCCCAAGGCCCCTTAGTGACCGCCGTAAAAACACGTATGGGTGGTCACTAAGGGGTTAAGCAGCAACTTTTCCAATTTCCAATATTTATGTAATTCTCAAAACTTTTGGCCACGACTGTATTCTGTGGTGGATGGGCAACCAGTGAAGTGACTGGCACAGAGTAGTAGCATCAGAGTAGCGGTTGGATGAATAGATGATCCTGGCTGCAGCATTTAGGACAGACTGAATGGGGGAGAGTTTAATGAGAGGAAGACCGATTAGTAATGTGTTGCAGTAGTCAATACGAGAATTAATCAAGGCAACAACAAGAGTTTTTGCTGTTTCCACCGTAAGAAAAGGGCGGATTCTGGCGATATTCTTGAGGTGCAGACGACAAGAGCATGTAAGTGATTGAATACGGGGAACAAGGGAGAGATCGGAGTCAAATGTAGCCCCAAGACAGCGGGCATGTTGCACAGGAGTTATGATAGTGCTGCAAACGAAATTGAAATATCAAGTTTAGGTGAGTTAGTAGATGGGTGAAAGACAAGAAGTTCAGTTTTTGTGAGGTTCAGTTTTAGATACAGAGAGGACATGATGTTAGAGACAGCTGCCAGACAATTACTGGTGTTTTGGAGTAAAGCAGGGGTGATGTCAGGGGATGAAATGTATAGTTGGTGTCGTCAGCAAAGAGATGGTATCGAAAGCAAAATCTACTGATAGTCTGTCCGATGGGGGCTGTATAGAGGGAGAAGAGTAGAGGACCTAGTACTGAGCCCTGAGGAACGCCAACATCAAGAGGAAGAAGAGAAGAAGAAGAGCCAGCGAATGATACACTAAAGGAGCGGCCAGAGAGATAGGAAGAGAACCAAAAGAGAGCAGTGTCCTTAAGGCCAATTGAGTGGAGCATGGTGAGGAGGAGTTTATGGTCTATGGTATCGAATGCTGCAGAGAGATCCAGCAGAATCCGTAGAGAATAGTCACCATTTCTTTTTTCTGTTAGGAGATCGTTAGACACTTTAGTAAGGGCAGTTTCTGTAGAGTGAAGAGGGCGAAAGGCAGATTGTAAGGGGTCAAGAAGAGAGTTTGCAGAGAGATAGCTTATTAAGCGAGAGTAGACAAGACCTTCAAGGAGTTTAGAGATGAAGGGGAGGTTAGAAACAGGTCTGTAGTTAGCAGCACAGGTCGGGTCAAGAGATGGTTTCTTTAGTAGTGGGCTGATAATAGAGTGTTTGAAAGGGGAGGGAAAGATACCAGAAGAGAGAGAGAGTTAAAAATTGTAGTTAGTTGAGTGATGACAGCCGGGGAGGAGGACTGGAGGAGGTGTGATGGAATAGGATCACTGCTACAGGTCGTAGGTCGAGAAGAAGAGAGAAGCCTGGAGACTTCTTCCTCTGTTATAGGGTCAAAAAAGGAGAGAGAGCATGTGGAGGAATTGGAGGGAGGAAGATTGAAATTATTTTTGGACTGGGAGATTATTTCCTGCCGAATACTGCCAATCTTGTCTCTGAAGTAAGTGGCCATGCCATCAGCGGAGGTCAGTGACAGGTTCAGGAACTTTTGAGCTTAGAAGGGAGCGAAAAGTGTCAAAAAGTCGTTTTGGGTTATTTGAAAGTGAGGAGATGAAAGAGGTGAAGGACAGTTAAAAGAGACTGGAGAGGACGTGCAGTGAACATTAATCAGATTTTTGGGGTTTCTGTGTGTGGCAGAGGAGAAGTTAGCAACAGAGGGAGGGCCAGGGTTTGGTGAAATATCCCTTGCAGCTAGTAGCAGGAGAACAGAAAGAGACAGCAAGTGGTTGAAAGATTTATATTGGTGTTTTTTATGCTGCACCGTGGAGGAAGATGGATCAGTGTAATGTATGAGGGTATAAAGTGTATGGGAATAGTCCTTAAAAGGACTTTTGGGTCTGTAAAGTTTTAGCAATTTAGCGCAGGTTGCACAAAAAATATATATTGCTGCTGCCACACACAACAATAGTCCTTAACCCCTTAAGGACACAGCCTTATTTCACCTTAGGACCAGGCCATTTTTTGCAAATCTGACCAGTGTCACTTTAAGTGGTGATAACTTTAAAACGCTTTGACTTATCCAGGCCATTCTGAGATTGCTTTTTCGTCACATATTGTACTTCATGACACTGGTAATATCATTTTTATTTACGGTGTTCATCTGAGGGGTTAGGTCATGTGATATTTTTATAGATCCGGTCGATACGGACCTGGAGATACCTAATATGTATACTTTTTTTTATTTATGTAAGTAAAAAATGATGTTTTAGTGTCTCCATATTCTGAGCCATAGTTTTTTTTTTTTTGGGCGATTGTCTCAGGTAGGGGCTAATTTTTGCGGGATGAGGTGACGGTTAGATTGGTACTATTTTGGTGGGCAAACGCCTTTTTGATCGCTTGCTGTTGTACTTTTTGTGATGTAAGGTGACCAAAAAATGGTTTCTTTAGCACAGTTTTTATTTTTTATTTTTTACGGTATTCATCTGAGGGGTTAGGTCATGTGATATGTTTATAGAGCCGGTCGATACGAACGCGGCGATACCTAATATGTATACTCCCCCCCCCCCCTATTTTTTACCAATTTTTTTTAACTTTATTTGGGGAAAATGATGTTTTTGTTTATTTTTACTTGAAAGTTTTAATTTTTTGGGGGGAAAACTTTATTTTTTAAACTTTTTTTTTCACTTAATCTTTTTGTCCCACTTTTGGACTTGAACTTTTGGGGGTCTAATCCTTGACAATGCATTCCAATACTTCTGTATTGGAATGCATTGGCTGTATGAGTAATCGCGCTGCCTTCCATGCCATCGGGTCCCCGCACAGCCCCATGGGGACCCGATGGCACCGGCCGCCGCCGCAATAGATAAAAGCCGCAAACCGCAGGTCTGAATTGACCTGCGGTTTGCGGCGATCGCCGACATGGGGCGGTCACGGGTATTTAGCCGAAGTGCCTGCTCAATGATTTGAGCAGGCACCGGCTTCCGATCACTGCCCGCTGAGTGGCGGTGATCGGAAATACACAGGGCGTACAGGTACGCCCTGTGTCCTTAAGTACCAGGACATAAGGGCGTACCTGTATGCCCTATGTCCTGAAGAGGTTAAAAGGACTTTTTGGTCTCTGACAAGTTTTTCAACTTAAAAAAAATTACCTCTCTACACTATCTTTCCCTTCTTCAGCACAGCTCTCCCAGACTAACACTGAACCGAACACGTGTCATCGGGTGCTATATAGCACCCGATGACGCATTCCGGCCAGTCAATCACTGTAATGCCAGTAACCAACATGGCTACGGCATTACAGTGAAGGGCAGTGCTTACCTGCATGTTTATTGGCTGCGTAGCAGGCAACAAACATATGGGGAGGAGACTCGAGCATCGCGCTTGAGCACATGCAGTATTCGGCCGAATACTGTCATGTGCCGAGCATCGAGATGCTAGAGCCAAACTGGTGTTCGGCCGAGCATGCTCGATCAACACTACTGCTGATATCTTCTGAATTGTAGCTAGAAGCATGGGCCTGGTCTTGTTTGAAAGCTGGTATTCCAGACCACAATAAGCAATAGCTCAAGATAAACAGGAGATATCACTGTTAGAAACCGAGTCGGGAATAATCAAATTTTATTTTCACTTTCAGCTACATTTACTGCATCCCGATTTCTATCAGTGATATCTTCCCACGTTCTCAAGATAATGCTGATTCTGGCATTGTTTGAAAGCTTGGAATACGAGCTTTACAACAATACAAAGTCCATACCTCTAGCTGCTACCAAACCAGAGATAAGAGCAACTAAAGCATCCCCCCTCCCTGTCAGTCTGGAGGAGGAGGGGAGCAGTTACAGAGCTGACAGGCTGCAGGAGGAAAGGAAAAATAGTAAAAATATATAGAAATGGGACGTTATCTTCATTGTACTGACCCACATAATAAAATTATGTTGTTTTTACCACGCAGTGAACACAACATAAATAAATTCTATAAAATAATGCTAAAATTGCTGATATTGCTAGGTCATCAATATCAGATCTGCGGGGATCCAACACCCTCGCTGATCAGCGGTATGAGAAGGCACATGTGCCTTCTCCCTTCTCTCTTCCTGTCCGCTGCTGCTGGCTATGGTCTTTGCCATAGACAGCAGCAGCGGACTGGAAGAGAGAAGGCACATGCGCACTGCACGTTCCTTCTCTTCATACAGCTGATCTGTGGGGGTGCCGGGTGTCGGACCCCCACCGATCTGATATTTAATAGTAAAAGCCCAGACAACCCCTTTAATGTGACAGGAGGTTAAGGTGCTCCGCTCAGCCTCCAGGCTGTAAGATGTAGGCTGTTGGGACTGGTATGGAGGAACCCCCTCTGACTCAATAGGCCCAGACATGGTGGAATCTTCCAGAATCTCCTTTAGGAGAAGGACAATACCAAAGCAAACCATGCCCTGCAAGACCAAAATGGTAGGACCGCAATGACTTCTGCTCGGTCTTCAAAAATTTTCATTAGAACTTTTGGAATGAGAGATATTGATGGAAAGATAGCAGCTTCTTCCTCCAGGTGACAGACAGCCCGTCCATCACCAGAGCCTGGCTGGAATGGTAAATGGAGGAGAATTCTGTGACTTTTTGGATGGAATTGGTCACCATGGCATCTAATCAGGATTCCCCCAATTGCCTGTTGGATGTAATGGTGTCAGACAGGTGTGATACAGTGACGTCATCACGCCTGAGCCACAGAGAGCACAGACTGGAGAAGACCTGAGCGGCACCACTCGTCGTAGGAACGTGGGGTAGGTGGGTATTCAGACTAAAGCCTCATGCACACGTCCGTGGAACACGGACCGTGAGATACCGGCCTGGATTCCTGGGCATCATACTGTGTGTGGAGACACTAAGGGGGCATCATACTGTCTGAGGGGCATTAAGAGGGCATTCTTCCAGTGTTGGAGCACTAAGGGTACAACCACACGGCAGCCATTTCTTACTATATGTGGGAAACAAAGGGGACTGGATGTTTAACGATAGTATTCAATGGGGTTGCAGACGCAGGGTTAATCTAAAAAAATTGCTGTGGTGTGATAAGCCGCTGATATTGTCCGCCTGAGGCTCTTCAGAGGTTGGGAGTTGTGCTCATTGAGGTCATCAGACACCATTTCATCTTTATCATCCACTGCGGACGTGACTTTTTTTGGAATGTCTCTGTTTTCTTCCTTGCAGCTTTGACGTCAGTAAAGGCCAATGTTAACTTTTGCTTAAACCATGAGAAATAACTTCTGGTCTTAGAACAAAGAGAGGCAGAGAGACAAACAATCTGTGCAAACGTCAAAGAGTCAATCATTAGGAAGCGGAAACTGGTATTTCCTGCTTCACGGCTCCGAGACCGTCTGACTGGGGGATCAGAGGAGGCAGACATCAGTGATTAAACACAAACTGCGCCATAAGAACAGAAATGGCCGTAAAACACCAGGCAGAGGCCAATGACACCAGTTATAGTGGCCCCTGGGCAACGGGAGTCTAGAAGACTCAGAGCCAGCACAACAACAGAGGAACCTACAGTACATAGCCAGAGGTCTAGCACCTAACCTCTGAAGAACTGCATGAAGAAATGTCATAAATCAATTGCCTAATTGCCTACAGAACACATCTCCATCGCATACCGCACCTACAGAACACCTCTCCATCGCATACCGCACCTACAGAACACCTCTCCATCCACACCAACACAAGATCCCCACCGCATACCACACCTACAGAACACATCTCCATCCACACCAACACAAGATCCCCACCGCATACCGCACCTACAGAACACCTCTCCATCCACACCAACACAAGATCCCCACCGCATACCACACCTACAGAACACATCTCCATCCACACCAACACAAGATTCTCACCTAATCTCCATCCACACCAACACAAGATTCTCACCTATACCACACCTACAGAACACATCTCCAACCAGATCAACACAAGATCTCCACCGCTTACCACACCTACAGAACACCTCTCCATCCACACCAACACAAAATCCCCACCGCATACCACACCTACAGAACACATCTCCATCGCATACCACACCTACAGAACACATCTCCATCGCATACCGCACCTACAGAACACCTCTCCATCCACACCAACACAAAATCCCCACCGCATACCACACCTACAGAACACATCTCCATCCACACCAACATACGATTACCACCTATACCAGACCTACAGAACACATCTCCATCCACACCAACACAAGATTACCACCTAATCTCCATCCACACCAACAAAAGATTCCCACCTAATCTCCATCCACACCAACACAAGATTACCACCTAATCTCCATCCACACCAACAAAAGATTCCCACCTATACCACACCTACAGAACACATCTCCATCCACACCAACACAAGATTACCACCTAATCTCCATCCACACCAACAAAAGATTCCCACCTATACCACACCTACAGAACACATCTCCATCCACACCAACACAAGATCCCCAGCGCATACCACACCTACAGAACACATCTCCATCCACACCAACACAAGATTACCACCTATACCACACCTACAGAACACATCTCCATCCACACCAACAAAAGATTCCCACCTAATCTCCATCCACACCAACACAAGATTACCACCTAATCTCCATCCACACCAACAAAAGATTCCCACCTATACCACACTTACAGAACACCTCTCCATCCACACCAACACAAAATCCCCACCGCATACCACACCTACAGAACACATCTCCATCCACACCAACACAAGATTACCACCTAATCTCCATCCACACCAACAAAAGATTCCCACCTATACCACACCTACAGAACACATCTCCATCCACACCAACACAAGATCCTCACCGCATACCAGACCTACAGAACACATCTCCATCCACACCAACACAAGATTACCACCTAATCTCCATCCACACCAACAAAAGATTCCCACCTATACCACACCTACAGAACACATCTCCATCGCATACCACACCTACAGAACACATCTCCATCCCATACCGCACCTACAGAACACCTCTCTATCCACACCAACACAAAATCCCCACCGCATACCACACCTACAGAACACATCTCCATCCACACCAACATACGATTACCACCTATACCAGACCTACAGAACACATCTCCATCCACACCAACACAAGATTACCACCTAATCTCCATCCACACCAACACAAGATTACCACCTAATCTCCATCCACACCAACAAAAGATTCCCACCTATACCACACCTACAGAACACATCTCCATCCACACCAACACAAGATCCTCACCGTATACCAGACCTACAGAACACATCTCCATCCACACCAACACAAGATTACCACCTAATCTCCATCCACACCAACAAAAGATTCCCACCTATACCACACCTACAGAACACATCTCCATCCACACCAACACAAGATCCCCAGCGCATACCACACCTACAGAACACATCTCCATCCACACCAACACAAGATTACCACCTATACCACACCTACAGAACACATCTCCATCCACACCAACAAAAGATTCCCACCTAATCTCCATCCACACCAACACAAGATTACCACCTAATCTCCATCCACACCAACAAAAGATTCCCACCTATACCACACTTACAGAACACCTCTCCATCCACACCAACACAAAATCCCCACCGCATACCACACCTACAGAACACATCTCCATCCACACCAACACAAGATTACCACCTAATCTCCATCCACACCAACAAAAGATTCCCACCTATACCACACCTACAGAACACATCTCCATCCACACCAACACAAGATCCTCACCGCATACCAGACCTACAGAACACATCTCCATCCACACCAACACAAGATTACCACCTAATCTCCATCCACACCAACAAAAGATTCCCACCTATACCACACCTACAGAACACATCTCCATCCACACCAACACAAGATCCCCACTGCATACCACACCTACAGAACACATCTCTATCCACACCAACACAAGATTACCACCTAATCTCCATCCACACCAACACAAGATTACCACCTAATCTCCATCCACACCAACAAAAGATTCCCACCTATACCACACCTACAGAACACATCTCCATCCACACCAACACAAGATCCCCACCGCATACCACACCTACAGAACACATCTCCATCCACACCAACACAAGATTACCACCTATACCAGACCTACAGAACACATCTCCATCCACACCAACACAAGATTACCACCTAATCTCTATCCACACCAACACAAGATTACCACCTAATCTCCATCCACACCAACAAAAGATTCCCACCTATACCACACCTACAGAACACATCTCCATCCACACCAACACAAGATCCCCACCGCATACCACACTTACAGAACACCTCTCCAACCACACCAACACAAGATTTCCACCGAATACCACACCAGCAGAACTTATCTCCAACCACACCAACACGAGCCCCACCCATAACGCACCCACAGGACACCTCTCCATCCACAGCACATACCGCACCAACAGAATTCATCTCCAACCACACCAACACAAGATCCCCACCACATACCACTCTACAGAACACCTCTCTATCAGGACGTAGTGCAGGTAGGCATGCACTATAACCTAATTGTGCGCCGTCAGGTCACGGTACAGCAGATGAAGCTGGGGGGTCTGATGGGAGGCTGATGGAGGTGGGGGGGCAGATCTGAGGCTGAGAAAGGGACAAAGGCAGGGACAGTTGCGAAGGCAGAGGCAGGGAAAGTGAAAGCTAAGTGAACCCCTCTCTGGACCCCCCTGGGATGAGCTTGGCTGCCATTAATGCCAAATAAAGAACTAAATACATAACATTCTGAACTTAAAAATTAGACTGCTATGTGTGGTCAGAATGGGGCCTGTGCTTTATATAATATATATATATAGTACAGGCGCCATTTTGTGCTGCAAAAATACAGCGCTCTGGATTTTTTAAAATTAAAACCCAATTTCTGTAACTTACCCCTAAGTCAATCATATGTTTGACCAAGTACAGCAGTCACATTTTTAAGTTGAGAATTTTGTATGGCCCCCGAACGATGTTACAAATATCCAAACGGCCCTCGGCAGCAAAAACGTTCCCCACCCCTGAGTTAGAGGATCAGAAAAACTAAAACCATTATTTACCAGGCAGCACATGTCTCCAGGTAAGGAGGGGACGTGCAGCCCAAAGTAATGAAACTGTATGTCAACCAATGATCGTAGTAACGATCATTCATCCCCATCCAGTCCAGTGAATGCTGCATTTAACAGCGCTAAACGAGCAGGGACTGACATGTTGTATTGTCCTTCAGCGCTGACCAACGAAGATCTTGAGGCCGCGCTAATATGTCGGGCCGCTCCGGCTCTGTCTCCTCCTGCGCACCTTTAATAAAAGAGCAGCCTTCGGAGAGCAGACAGGCTAGGAGCACCCCTGCCCACAAGCCCCTCTAACCAAATAAAAGGGCAGCAGTGGAGGTCCTACTACCGATTCTGAATTGCGGCCTAGGAGTTTCTAATTATGCTTTTTTCTACAGTTCAACACAGCAGAGCATGTATACACTGAACCAGCAGAGGGCGACAGTGAGAAGTGAGATCCTGACACCCTTCAGAATTTATTTAAGCTGGAATTTACAAGGGACTGTCCCTTTAAGAAAAGCTATCGTTATCTTTACACTGAAGCATTTCATTGCAGGAAGTACCGGATGGCGATTGCCGTTACATATTACGTATCCCAGAAAAAGACCGTACAAAGCAGAGGGTGGCTGAAGAGCAAGCAAGAAAGTGGCAGATTGGTGAATGCAGCTTTCGTTGTGACTGGAGTACTTTACGCTGTTTACGTGATATTATATGTCATTATTATACGGGTCTCTTATGGTCGGAATCACTGTATAATGAACAGTCCTGCAGCTTTCTAATAGGCTTTTCTTGCCATTCCTTACCACTTTCAAGATCTCTGCTTGCTCTCAATGAATGGAAACATTGTCACAGCTGAGGGTTACAGTTGTATCCAGTCAAGACAACCCTCTGTGAGCTAAACAGCCTGCACTGTGGACTGATACATGTTAGGGGTACCTGCACTGACACACTGTGACAAATTATCAGGACAGAAGGGAGATGCAGTCTACTGACCAGTTTAGCTCAGAGGAATGTCTAGTCTGATACATTGCAACACCCCCTTAGCTGTGAGAAGGATACCTGATGCTGTAGCTCCCATCGGGGGTTGTCACCCAGCTTTGCTAGAGCCCTGAGTGGCAAATCTGCTTAGTTACATCTTCAGCTTCATGGTTGACTGACTACCCCTCAGTGGAAGGAAATAGGGTTGTCAGGTAGCTTTCCTAGAGAAGATTTTGGACCCATCACCCACCTCTTGTTGACCCATATAAATTTGGAAAATATCTGCAACAAGAGGAAGCGAAAGACATCTGACATAGGTTATATAATGGGAGGGAGCACATACTTAGTATTATATATGGTTTTATATATAGTATCTCTGCCCTCCAAAGGCGGTGGGGTTCTCCAGCCTCTGCAGTAGTGCCATCTACTGGCAAGGTGGTTTTCTAGAAGGGCCTCTCTTGTTCAGAATCATCCAGGCTCCACCATGCGCATCCAGCCAGAGTCTAAAGATGGCGTGAAGAGGCTCAGTGAAGGTGGTGGTGAAGGTGTAGAGATGGCGGATGGGGTCACTCAGCTCATAGAAGGACAGGTGGCCCGCCTCATAGTCCAGATACACCCCGAAGCAGTGACAGGTCATCTGGCCAGGTAACTTTATCTCCTTGCAGGCATGCATGACCGAGTACTGGTTATTCCATTTGCACAAGCCCCAGGATTTCTTATTGCAGCCGATGTAGGAGCGGAAGCCTTTCCTGGCAATACTGGGAAAGGACATTCCAAGCCTCCAGTTTCCCCACTTACTGGTTTCCACCGACCAGAAATGTCTTCCGGTTGAGAAGCTGCAGCTGCTTAACACCTGATGGTCTCTGAACCTTTGCTGGGTCTTGCTCTTTGGCTTGTGAATTTCTTCCCAATAGAAGGACTTCATATCTGGTAGGAGCTGGACATTACTCCCAGCCGTGTCCTCGTCCAGTAAGATCTCAGGCACCTCATACTTGTATAGTTCTTTAAAGGCAATAGTGACCAGGTCAGCAAAACCAGTCTGCAGAATCTCACCAGTCAGACCTTCATCCAGAACATGAACAGCTCTACAGTTGTCCTCATTAGTCTCTTGGTGGTTGCCACCACGGACAACTTCTGATTTCAATCCCTCAAGGACCGTGACTGGATCCTCCTTGGTGGACATCTTCCCAGACGACTCTTCCTTCTTTGCTTTCAGCTCTTGGATCTCATCAAGACATGGGGCTGAAGCTTGCACTGCCTGCCGGGAGATCACATTCAGGACTTTCGTCTTTAGGACTTCAAACACCATGTTGATCTTTTTTGAAAGAACATTGGCCTCCAGTCGATTTTCCTCAGCTTCTGGTTTTGATGACGATGACAAATTCTTCAGATCATTCTTCTTCTTAGAAGTCTCCTCTAGTGAATCCATCTGATGTTCCATGTGGAGAAAGTTGAAGCAGAGAACACAGAGATAAGCGTCCTCGCCCACATAGTAATATTCTAGCTTCTTCTTGTGGACACTGCTTCTTCTGGAGTTGGATAAGATGTGTTCTAGGAACTTTGTGTGGTCTCTTAGGTGGTCCTTACATAGAGAAGCCTTACAATGCAGACAGGTCCTGCTGTCAGGGACGGGAAACTGGGTAAAATTTGTGCAGACGATGCTAGGCGTCTCCTCATCAGTCTGAGCACACAAGAAGCAATGGATGAAATTGCACAGAGGTTTTTTTTTTCGTGGTAAGGAATTTGATCGTGTCTTGCATTCAGACCCCACCTGCATCTCTGGGTCTCGATTAATACACTCACAGGAGAAGCTATGTCCACGTCTCAGCAATGAAGGCTCTTTGTTAGTGTCCATGCAGGCTGGCTCATCACTCAGGACAGCAGAAGACATCGCTCTTGAGGGTTTAGCTGAAAGTGTGGAGATGGGGTGCTTGAGGTGTCCTCACTTTGAGCTCCACCAGGGTTGTTTTGCAGCTGTTGCAGTGAAGGCGTCAGATATATAGGAGGGGAAGGTTCAGTGCTGACGTCACAATCATATGACTTGGTTGTTATAGCAGAGCTGGAGATGTGGAAGGGATGGGTTGATCCACGCCTCACATAACTATTCTGATGCAGGAGGGGGTGTGAAAGCTGAAAGGGGCTTTTGAGACATTACATGAAATCTGTGTTGCAGGGCATGCATGTTCCTCCTGTAGTCTTGACAACTTTCCCGTCTTCCATCCAGATACAGATGAAGCACTACTGAGTTCTTCAGATGTAGCAGTGCTGAGTTTGTCATTTGTGATTGTAGGATGTGCTCTCTGCATAGAACTGAGAGCTGCCATGGGGCGCATGTCATCTTCATCAACTCCTCAAAGCATGCCGTCTTGTCTCACAACATGAATGTTTACCTGACCAGTCTGTTCTACGAGGTTGAGTCAAAAAAGATCTGCACACTTGTAGAATTTCTATCAACTTTCAGAAAGATAAATACATAATTTTTTTTCGACATAATCTCTTGGTCACTGCTGTGAAGGTTTAAACATGTTACGTCAGTTCATTTGTGACTGCGGTGCGAGATGCAATGGCTGCCCCCTTTGAATGAAAGAAGAGCAGCCCGCATTGATTCCGTTTTTGTGGTCTGAGAGCAGCGTCGGACTGAAGTCCCTTGGGCCCATCAGAGGGAATGATTCTGGGGGTCCACCCTTTGTGTATATAAGAACTTAAGGGCCCAGTTTCACTAGGGGCCCATTATTGTCAAAGCAGAGGATCCTTTGGTGCGCCAGTCCGACCCTGTCTGAGCATGTATCTGGTGCTGAAATTTATCTAAGGGTTTTGTTGTGGAGAAGTGTGTATGAATGGATAAAGAAGGTCATAGGAAGGTCGCACAAGTGTCAGCCATGAAGAAAGAGCTGGATGACAACACTGAGCGTACCTGTGAAATGATTCTGTTGGATGGACAAGTGACAGTGGATTATGTGACAAATCACTTGCAAATCAGTTATGCAATAATCCACGACAGACTTGTGTTTTGAAATCTTTGTGCGAGATGGAAGAGCTCAAACAGAAGAGTTTGGACTTCTAGAGGTCTACTATCCAGGGGACATCCACACACCGCTGCCCACACTGTCGACACTATCCAAAAATGTTGTTTTGAGGTGTTAAAGCATCCTCCCTATGGTCCTGATCTTGCCCCATCGGACTATCACCTGTTTGGTCCCCTGAAAGAAGTCCTACAAGGACAAAGATTCAGGTCTGATGAAGAGATGAAGACAGTGGTGCATTCGTGGCTCGCAGCTCAGCTGTCATGCCCCACTCTGACGATGTGCGGAGGTCGGCCAGGATTGCAGCACGAGTTTAGTGTTTGTTTTGGAGCCGTGCTGGATCCGCCTCTCATCAGGTGTCATTAGTTTAAATAGCTCATCAGCCCAGTGCTCTGAGCGGATTATACAAATTATTGTGGTCTTGGAAGCTAGGAAGGAAGGTTTTCTGTCTGTTCCAGCTCAGAGAGATAAGTGTGATTTCTGGTTTAGTTGTTTTGTGTCATCTCTCCCATCCAGGTTCTGTGCGAGCAGGCTGCTCCTATTTCCACTCTTCACCATCTCAGGGAAGTTAGGGTTTTGTCAGCCCAGGCACGGGGACACCTCACACCTATCTTAAAGGTCTGCAGGTGGGCTGAGCAGTGCATGGAAAGAGGTCAGGGATTAGCTAGGAGGTGACCCTTTCCCTGTCTCTCGCCCAGAGCCTGGTTGGTGGGTTTTCTGTGATTCTGAGTGCACGCCCGCCGTAACATTATGACGCACTGGTTGACCGCATGCAGGGTTTATCCCTAGAGGTTGCGGATCTGCTTAGTTCGGTCACACAGTGTCAGAGTGTGCTGGCTTCAGGTACAGGTCAAATTGGTGGGGAGCCTAAAGTCGCTCTTCCCGAGAAATTTAAAGGGGGTACGGATGATTTTTTTCCGCTTTAAAGAGTCATGTAAATAGTATTTTCGACTGCGTCCATTTTCGTCAGGTAATGAAAATCAGAGGGTTGGTATCATCATGTCTCTGCTTAAAGGGGATGCACAATCCTGGGCTTTTTCTCTGCCGCCCGGTTCTCTGGCCCTCCGGTCGGTGGAGGAATTTTTCAAAGCCCTGGGATTGATTTACGATGACCCAGATCGGGTCTCGATGGCAGAATCGATATTGCGTAACTTACTACAGGGTAAACGTACTGCAGAGGTTTACTGTATAGAGTTTAGGAGATGGGCTACTGAGTCAGGGTGGAACGACCCCGCGTTACGTAGCCAGTTTTGTCAGGGGTTATCTGAGAGGTTGAAAGATGCTCTGGCTTTTCATGAATACCCAGATACTTTGGAGAACGCAATGTCTTTGGCTATACGGTTGGATAGACGTATCAGAGAGAGGGGTAAGGGTCCCTCCGTGCAGGGGATCCCTCCTGCGTGTGGTTTTGTCTCACCTGCTGCCCAGGGTGATATTACTTATAGCTCTGGGGTAGGGGAGGAACCCATGCAGTTAGGTCAGGTATCTTGCCATTCTGATAGTAGAGACTTTAGAAAAGTGCACAATCTATGTTACTATTGTGGAAAGAGGGGTCATTTTATTTTTTCTTGTCCTTATGTTAAACCACAGGTGGAAGAGAAAAAGAAAAAAGAAAAAAAAACTTCCCTGACACTTGGTAGTATGAATGGTGTGGTGGAGCAGACAGGTATGCAAGCTCCCTGCAGTTCCCGTTTTCTCCTTCCAGCTATGGTGGCGCTTGAGTCAAAAAATGTGTTTGTTGATGTATTCCTTGATTGTGGTGCTGGGGTAAACCTAATTAACTTTCTTTTCCTTCAAAACCTAGGACTAAGTACTTGCACTTTGGAGAATGAGATTCGTGTTTTTGCAATTGATTCTTCCCCTCTTTCTCAAAGGAGTTTTACTCACATTGTTCATGGTATTCACTTAAGGGTGGGTGATTCACATGCTGAAATTATTTCTTGTTTTGTCATGAAGGATTTGCCAGCTCCTATAGTTTTGGGGTTGCCATGGTTGACTAGACATAACCCAATTATAGATTGGCAAGCGAGACAAATCATTGGCTGGAGTGAGTTTTGTTCGGATAATTGTCTTGGCACATCTATCTCTGGTGTGTCCATTACTGCTTTACCTCAGTATCTCTCGGATTTTGCGGATGTCTTTTCGGAGGGTGGGGCTCAGGAATTGCCCCCTCATCGAGACTATGATTGTCCAGTTAATCTCATTCCGGGGGCTAAGTTGCCAAAGTCTCGGCTTTACAACCTCTCTCAACCCGAAAGAGAGGTCATGCGAAAGTATGTCGCCAAGAGTTTGGCTAAGGATCATATTAGACCATCTAAGTCTCCAGTGGCAGTAGGTTTGTTCTTTGTAAAGAAAAGGATGGATCACTGAGACCGTGTTTGGATTTCCGGGAATTGAACCGTATTACAGTTCGGGATCCATATCCCCTTCCTTTGATCTCTGATCTTTTTGATCAAATTGTTGGAGCCAAGGTGTTGTCCAAGTTGGATTTGAGAGGGGCCTACAATCTGATCAGAATCAAGGAAGGGGATGAGTGGAAAACGGTCTTCAATACGCATGAGGGTCATTTTGAGAACCTGGTGATGCCTTTTGGGTTGACGAACGCGCCAGCAGTATTTCAGCGATTCGTCAATGACATTTTTCATCACTTGGTGGGGAGGTTCGTAGTAGTTTACCTAGATGACATTTTAATTTATTCTCCTGATTTGAAGACCCATCAGGATCATGTGAGACAGGTGTTGACGATCCTTCGGGAGAATAAGTTGTATGCCAAATTGGAGAAATGTTTGTTTGCGGTGCAAGAGCTTCCGTTCTTGGGATACATGCTTTCCGATTCCGGTTTTCGTATGGACCCCAAAAAGGTCTGGGCGGTTCTGGAGTGGGACCGACCAGAGAATCAGAAAGCTTTGATGCGGTTCTTGGGGTTTACGAATTATTATAGAAAATTAATTTCGAATCATTCTACTATAGTAAAACCTCTTACGGATATGACCAAGAAGGGTGCCGATGTCTCTGTCTGGTCGGATAAGGCATTGCAGGCCTTTTCGGCTATTAAGGAGCGTTTTGCGTCTGCTCCCATTCTGGTGCAGCCGGATGTGTCTCAACCATTCGTAGTGGAGGTTGATGCATCAGAGGTGGGGGTCGGGCAGTGCTGTCTCAGGGTTCATCTCCTGGCAAGTGGGTCCCGTGTGCCTTCTTCTCCAATAAGCTCTCGGTCGCCGAGAGGAATTATGATGTTGGAGATAGAGAGTTGTTGGCTATCAAGTTGGCCTTTGAGGAATGGCGTCACTGGTTAGAGGGGGCGTCTCACCCCGTTACGGTGTATACTGACCATAAGAATTTGGCTTACCTGCAATCTGCCAAGCGTCTGAACCCTAGGCAGGCCAGATGGTCACTGTTTTTTACCAGGTTCAATTTTGTGGTTACCTTTCGCCCAGGGGCAAGAACGTCAAGGCAGATGCCTTGTCTCGCAGCTTTCCTGGGGGAGGTGATTCAGAAGATCCTGCTCCAATTTTGGCGGATGGGGTGGTGGTCTCCGCTCTGTACCCTGAATTGGAGATGGAGGTGTTGGGAGCCCAGGAGGGGGCTCCTGGTTCTTGTCCCCAGGGAGGTTGTTTGTTCCTGAGGGTCTACGATACAAGGTGTTCAAGGAACATCACAATACTGTTCTCGCTGGACATCCTGGTGGTAAGTCCACCTGTGATCTAGTATCCCGGAGGTTCTGGTGGCCAGGGTTACGTAAAAGCATTGAGAATTACGTGACAGCTTGTGAAACCTGCGCTCGGTCAAAGGTTGCTCATACTCGACCGGCTGGTTCACTTCTTCCATTGTCTATTCCGTCTCGTCCTTGGACGCATTTGTCTATGGACTTTATTACGGATCTGCTGAGTTCCTCCGGGAGAACAGTGATTTTGGTGGTAGTTGACCGTTTCAGTAAAATGGCTCACTTTATACCACTAACAAGTCTGCCTAACGATTTTTATGGATAATATTGTGAAATTGCATGGTATTCCTTCCGACGTGGTCTCTGATAGGGGCACGCAGTTTGTCTCCAGGTTTTGGAGGGCGTTCTGCTCTCAGCTTGGCATTCAACTTTCATTCTCTTCGGCTTTTCATCCGCATTCGAATGGTCAGACGGAGCGTACTAATCAAAACCTGGAGACCTTCTTGAGGTGCTTTGTGGCTGAGAATCAGGAGGACTGGTCCTCATTTTTGTCCTTAGCGGAATTTGCATTGAATAACCGTAGGCAGGAGTCCACGGGTAAGTTGCCATTTTTTGGCGCATACGGTTTCCATCCTCAGTTTGGTATCTTTTCTGTGTCTGGTTCCTCTGGGATGCCAGAGGAGGAGAGATTCTCTTCTGCCTTATCCTCCATCTGGCGGAGGATTCAAGGGAATTTGGAGAGGATGAGTGAGAGGTATAAACGAATGGCTGACAAGAGACGTGTGACTGGTCCGGACCTGTGTGTGGGTGATCTGGTGTGGTTGTCCACTAAGAATATCAAATTGAGAGTAACATCTTGGAAACTGGGTCCTAGATTTATTGGTCCGTATAAAATTTCTGCGGTGATCAATCCTGTGGCGTTTCGGCTTGATCTTCCGCAGACTTGGAGGATCCATGATGTGTTCCACAGGTCTTTACTAAAAAAAATATGTGAGACCGGTGGAACCATCGCCATTGCCTCCTCCTCCTGTTCTGGTCGAGGGAAACTTGGAGTTTGAGATCTCCAGGATTCTCGACTCGAGAGTTCTTCGGGGTTCCCTTCAGTACCTGGTGCACTGGAGGGGATACGGTCCTGAGGAGAGGATGTGGGTTCCGGCGGTGGATGTCAACGCCAACCGACTGGTGAGGGCTTTTCATAGGTCCCATCCGGATAAGGTTGGTCCAGGGTGTCCGGAGGTCACCCGTAGAAGGGGGGGGGGGGGTACTCTCAGGATTGCAGCACGAGTTTAGTGTTTGTTTTGGAGCCGTGCTGGATCCGCCTCTCATCAGGTGCACTGGGTGGAGTCATTAGTTTAAATAGCTCATCACCCCAGTGCTCTGAGCGGATTATACAAATCATTGTGGTCTTGGAAGCTAGGAAGGAAGGTTTTCTGTCTGTTCCAGCTCAGAGAGATAAGTGTGATTTCTTGTTTAGTTGTTTTGTGTCATCTCTTCCATCCAGGTTCTGTGCGAGCAGGCTGCTCCTATTTCCACTCTTCACCATCTCAGGGAAGTTAGGGTTTTGTCAGCCCAGGCACGGGGACACCTCACACCTACCTTAAAGGTCTGCAGGTGGGCTGAGCTGTGCAGGGAAAGAGGTCAGGGATTAGCTAGGAGGTGACCCTTCCCCTGTCTCTCGCCCAGAGCCTGGTTGGTGGGTTTTCTGTGATTCTGAGTGCACGCCCGCCGTGACATCAGCCTAAAACATGTTGTAATGAGGGAATGCGAAAGCTTGTTGACACTATTGATCAGCTCCTAAAGTCCTATCCTGAATATCTTGTAGATCTTCCTCGATATCCAGCATTTTCTTCCATGTAAGGCCTGTCCTTTTCCTCTCCTATATCGGGGACTTCTATATGTCCAATATCTTACATTTAATTCTTGAGCTGGGGCCTTCTTTCGTCTAAAAATCTTTCACCTTCTTGAGAATATCTATTTCTTTATACCTGAAATCCTCAGAAAATGTTTTCTATCTCCCCTCCCAATTTACTCTGTCTCCTTCTTCTTCCAACTTTTTCCATGTTTCTCCTTCGGTGGTGTCCCTACTATTAGGTCAGCTCCAGATCACATAATGCAGGGAGAGGAGACATCAGTTGAGATATCGACTTGCTTGGATGACTAGCGAAAAATCTTCAAGAGAAAATACAAGAAGTCCAGTTGCTCTGACTTATTACTACTAATAGGCCATGACCTGGATGAATGAGAACCTTCACAGACAGGGAGTGTATATATATATATATATATATATGTAAGATCATCCTGACCTCCTCTGGGATCTATCCTCCCAGCACCTACCGTCCTTGCTGAGCGGTGGGATACGCTAGTTCGCCTTCTATCTGATAGTTTACCACTGCATAATTCTTTAACATGTCTTAAAATACCTGCTAGGTTATAATAACATACATTTAGGAAAGTGCAAAACGCCAATCGTGTCCCAGGTCTATAGGAATGCTGAGTGGTGTGGTGCGGCTTTAATAGTTTTCTGTTTGTGTCATGGTGCTCCTACCTGGATACAGCCGATCCACAGGGTTAGTCTCTGAAGCAATAAACGGGGATAGTTGAGGTAGGAGATGGAGAATAAATTGAGTGCAGATGTTGATAAAGCTCTACAGCTTTGCTTACATAAACTTGCATCCAGACAAAATTCAGGCTTTCTCTTGGTTCCAGCAGGTTGTGGCATAAACTGGCAGGCAAACTTGATAACTCTGCTTTCTCTCTGCTGTTCTAAACTCGGCTTGGGTCTGGTTACTGGACTTTCGGTCGGTTCTGGTTTCGATGGATTGGGGTGCCGTTGGCTTTTGCCTTTCCCTGACACTCAGTAAGTAAATTAGCAAGGAGTCATGGTGCTCTATGAGCTACTTCCCTCTGGAGAGACTCCTGCCGCAGCCGGAGAACTTGTTTCCCTTGCTTCTAGCTCTTTAATGTCCTCTCAGCTCCACTATCAAGTCTAAACTGCAACAAACTAGAACTTCAACCCCTGGTAGGAAGCAGGACTGGCCTCCTTCTGCCCAAAAGGGGGAGAATGGAATGGTAAGTTCCATTCTATCTAAAGATAGCTCTACCATACACGCTGTGTTGTGCATTTTCATACGTATACAATATTATCTAATGACATTAAAATCAAAATGAATGCTCATCTCATTGCCTTTAAGAATAAAATCAGCCTGAACCAAAGTTCTATTATGTGGCTGAGGAAGCCAAGATGAGTTCATGGCAAGTTCAGTTTATATAAAAAAATAATTGTGAACATAAACGGACATTGTATTTAAAAGTTATTGCTAAAGATATGGGACCATCTGTAAGGAGTAAGCCAACTCCCTAAGACATGTCTGTCTGGAGGGAACAAGGTTACTTGATAAGGACTCATATCCTTGAGACACACCTGCTGTATGAGGTTCAATTTATATATTCATAATTATATTATATATATCTCTGTATGGTATATTTAGTTTACAACATATGTTAATCAATAATTCATATAATGTGTTATCTATGTGTAACAATGCATCGATTTATATATATGTTATACCATGTATTTACCAGAACACAGTAATTGGTCTAGCTATGGATTCGGAATACTATACTTTTGGGTTCCAGAATGATGTAATTGGACTTATTCCTGATGAATACCTAACAGAAGAACTTAGAGGCGTTATTTATGTCCGCCTGAAGGATAATATTATTTTTATATTTTTTTATCCTCTCTTTTATATGAAGATTCTTTCATATAGAAGATATATGACAGCTGCCACCTGCTGGTGAACCAGGCACATTACATGTAAACAAAAGTTGCATAACAATAATATCAATGCACTATTGTGAAGGACCTGGAAATAAATACAAAGATGACATTTATGTTAAACATTAGAGACAGTAGCGGGTGTAGGAATGGTAATACACTCCGGGGTATTACAAAAGCAATCATTCAACATTTGATTCATTTCTACCTTATTTGAAAGACCTCCAGTTGGCCTGAATACTTGTGTCTGACACTCGGAGGTCTCCTAGGACTCTTGGGTCAAATTTGATGTCTTAGAATCCATTTGTTGACATTTCTGGGGTCTTTGGCGACTCTTGCCTTCCAGCTTCTCCAGATAAACTCTAGAACGTGTCGTTTCAGCATCTGACCCTTCTGTACATCGGCAGAAGGGGTAACACTTGCATTGGATGTATAATTTACATAAAACTAATCTGTTTGATTTTAAAAGTGATTGAGCCGAAATTGTAATGACAGTTTTCGTTCCCTTCTGGTGATGAAAAAAATCGATTTGTACGAAACAAATTAAGGGCTCGTGCACACAAACGTATTTTTTTTCCGTAAGTCTGCACGGCCGTTCTGCAAACAAACAGAACATGTCCTATTATTGCCCGCATTACAGGCACGTATAGGACAGTTCTATTATGGGCCAGACGTTCCGTTCCACGAAATGCACAATGCATATGGCCGGTATCCAAATTTTGTGGCTTTGCAATTTGCAGACGGCAAAACAGGCAACGGTCATGTGTGCATGAGCCCTAATTCAAAACTCAGCCTCCTGGAGCAGATTTACAGGACAACTCGCCGGGGCCTGTCAATCTTGCGCCTGCGTTGTTGCTCGTAGTTGTGGCACAAGCACAGAGGCTCTGCTGCTGCTACCTGTTGCTAACTGCAGTACTGATGCGAACTGTACATGCACAGTTGTAGTACCCCAGAGCGGGCATTACCAGTCCTTCACCCTGCTACTGTCTCTAATGGTTAACAAATAATGTAATCTATGTATTTAATTCCAGGTCCTTTGATATTGCGCCTTAATAATATTGTTATATAAAAACGGTTATGTTCATGTACTGTGTCTGGTTCACCAGCAGGTGGCAGTGTATCTGGCAGAGAGTTTCTTTACATAGAATGGTACTTCTATATATGATTTTTTCACCCACAGTGAAAAAGATGGATTTACTGATTGTATTTCACTATCACAAATGCAGTGCAGGCTGCAAAGGTACTTTATGGGGGGGGGGGGGGGGGGGAGTGTTTTTTTGACCCACAATGTCCCAGTTGTATTCACTGCAACACTGAGAGGCATTGACAATTTGCAAAAGAGTTTGCTTCTCACCGAGCAAGCGCTCTTTGGGGTAGATAAGGGGGAGGGGGACAGATAGGAGCCTGAGGAAAGTGAGGGAGCTAGCTGGGTAACAGAAAGCGGGGTAGAGGGAAGAGTGCCAGGGAGGCTAACCCTGATCTGACACAAGGTTGGCAGATGAGGGGGATGTCAGTCCAGGGACGGCACTGCCGCAGCCGGACACTTCCTCTGCCAGTCAGGGGAATGTCAGCTCCGGTAAGCAGGGAACCAGGAGAGCAGGGCAGACAGGTGCTGGTAGTGGGAGACTCCATTATTAGGGGAACAGATAGGGAAATCTGTCACAAAGACCGTGATCGCCGAACAGTGCGCTGTCTTCCTGGCGCTAGAGTTCGACACATCGCGGATCGGGTTGACAGATTACTGGGAGGGGCTGGAGACGATCCAGCGGTCATGGTCCATATCGGAACCAATGACAAAGTTAAAGGTAGGTGGAGAGTCCTTAAAAATGATTTCAGGGATTTAGGTCAAAAGCTTAGGGCAAGGACCTCAGAGGTAGTATTTTCCGAAATACTACCTGTACCACGGGCCACACAAGAAAGGCAGCGGGAGATTAGGGAAGGCTCAAGAACTGGTGTAGGATGGAGGGGTTTGGGTTCCTGGAGAACTGGGCCGACTTCTCTATCGGCTACAGGCTCTATCGTAGGGACGGGCTGCACCTCAATGGGGAAGGGGCAGCTGTGCTGGGGAGAAAGATGGCTAGAAGGTTGGAGGAGTGTTTAAACTAGGGACTGGGGGGGAGGGTAATTACACTATAGGAGGGGAAGATAGTGCAGATAGAGACCGGGGGCAAGGTAGTGGGACTGGGGGAGGGGAATTACATTATAGGAGGGGAAGATAGTGCAGATAGAGACCGGGGGCAAGGTAGTGGGACTGGGGGGAGGGTAATTACACTATAGGAGGGGAAGATAGTGCAGATAGAGACCGGGGGCAAGGTAGTGGGACTGGGGGGAGGGTAATTACACTATAGGAGGGGAAGATAGTGCAGATAGAGACCGGGGGCAGGGTAGTGGGACTGGGGGAGGAATGGAAGGAGGGACTGGAACAGTTCATAAGGAAAGGTGTAGGGTAAAAAATATACATAAACCTCTCAAATGTATGTATACTAATGGCAGAAGCCTGACTAATAAACCGGGGAACTGGAATTAGTGATGTGTGAGGAGGACTATGACATAGTGGGAATAACTGAGACATGGCTGGATGATAGCTATGACAGTGGGAATAACTGAGACACGGCCGGATGATAGCTATGACAGTGGGAATAACTGAGCCATGGCTGGATGATAGCTATGACAGTGGGAATAACTGAGACATGGCTGGGTGATAGCTATGACTGTGGGAATAACTGAGACACGGCTGGATGACAGCTATGATAGTGGGAATAATTGAGACACGGCTGGATGATAGCTATGACAGTGGGAATAACTGAGACATGGCTGGATGATAACTATGACAGTGGGAATAACTGAGACATGGCTGGATGATAGCTATGACAGTGGGAATAACTGAGACATGGCTGGATGATAGCTATGACAGTGGGAATAACTGAGACATGGCTGGATGATAGCTATGACAGTGGGAATAACTGAGACACGGCTGGATGATAGCTATGACAGTGGGAATAACTGAGACACGGCTGGATGATAGCTATGACAGTGGGAATAACTGAGACATGGCTGGATGATAGCTATGATAGTGGGAATAACTGAGACACGGCTGGATGATAGCTATGACAGTGGGAATAACTGAGACATGGCTGGATGATAGTTATGACAGTGGGAATAACTGAGACACGGCTGGATGATAGCTGTGACTGGGCGGTTAATGTACAAGGTTACAGTCTGTTTAGAAAGGATCGTCAAAACCGGAGAGGGGGGGGGGGTGTCTGCCTTTATGTAAAGTCCTGTCTAAAGCCCACAGTCCGAGGAGATATAAGTGAGGGACATGAACATGTGGAGTCACTGTGGGTAGAAATACATGGAGCTAAAAACAACAATAAATTACTAATAGGAGTTTACTATAAACCACCTAATATACCGGAGTCCACAGAAAATCTACTACTAAACGAGATAGACGAGGCAGCAGATCATAATGAGGTGGTTATTATGGGGGAACTCCGCAGATATAGACTGGGAAACTGAAACTTGTATATCTCATAAAGGAAACAGATTCTTGGCAATAACTAAAGACAATTACCTCTCCCAACTGGTTCAGGACCCGACTAGAGGGACGGCCATACTGGACTTAGTATTAACCAATAGACCTGACAGAACAACAGACGTGCAGGTCGGGGGACACCTGGGAAATAGTGACCATAAAGTAATAACCTTCCAATTATCATTCAAAACAGCGTTTCTACAGGGAGGAACAAAAATACCAAACTTCAAAAAAGCTAAATTTAGCCAACTAAGAGCGGCCATAGGCCTAACTAACTGGGACAAAGTCCTCAAAAATAAAAATACAGCCACAAAATGGGATATCTTTAAAAGCATCCTAAAATCTCATTGTGAGAGGTACAGACCGTATGGGAATAAAGGGTTAAGGAACAAAAAGAAACCAATGTGGATAAATAGAACTGTAAATAAAGCAATAAATGACAAAAAGAAAGCATATAAATCACTAAAACAGGATGGTAGCACGGAAGCACTGAAAAACTATAAGGAAAAAAACAGAACATGTAAAAAACAAATAAAAGCGGCCAAACTAGAGACCGAGAGATTAATCGCCAAAGAGAGAAGACTAACCCTAAAATGTTCTTCAATTATATAAATGTTAAAAAGTATAAATCTGAAGGTGTCGGCCCTTTACAGAGTAATGAGGGGGGAGTCGCAGAGAGCGACGAGGAGAAAGCAAAGCTGTTAAATATTTTTTTCTCCAATGTATTCACTGAGGAAAATAAACTGTCAGATAAAATGCTGAATGTTGAAATAAATTCCCCATTAAAACTGTCCTGTCTGACCCAGGAAGAAGTACAGCGGCGACTTAAAAAGATTAAAATAGACAAATCGCCAGGACCAGATGGCATACACCCCCGTATCCTAAGAGAATTAAGTAATGTCATAGCCAGACCCTTATTTCTGATATTTGCGGACTCTATACTGACAGGGAATGTCCCACAGGATTGGCGCATAGCAAATGTGGTGCCAATATTCAAAAAGGGTCCAAAAACAGAGCCTGGAAACTATAGGCCGGTAAGTTTAACATCTGTTGTGGGTAAACTGTTTGAAGGTTTTCTGAGAGAATGCTATCTTAGAGCATCTCAACGGAAATAAGCAAATAACGCCATATCAGCATGGCTTCGTGAGGGATCGGTCATGTCAAACTAATTTAATCAGTTTCTATGAGGAGGTAAGTTCTAGACTTGACAGCGGCGAATCAATGGATGTCGTATATCTGGACTTCTCCAAAGCATTTGACACTGTACCACATGAAAGGTTAGTATATAAAATGAGAATGCTCGGACCGGGAGAAAACGCCTGTAAGTGGGTAAGTAACTGGCTGAAGGATAGAAAACAGAGGGTGGTTATTAATGGTACACACTCGGATTGGGTCACTGTCACTAGTGGGGTACCTCAGTGGTCAGTACTGGAGGGGTCACTGTCACTAGTGGAGTACCTCAGGGGTCAGTACTGGAGGGGTCACTGTCACTAGTGGGGTACCTCAGGGGTCAGTATTCGGCCCTATTCTCTTCAATATATTTATTAATGATCTTGTAGAAGGCTTGCATAGTAAAATATCAATTTTCGCAGATGACACTAAACTGTGTAAAGTAATTAACACTGAAGAGGACAGTATACTGTATATATACTACAGAGGACAGTATACTGTATATATACTACAGAGGACAGTATACTGTATATATACTACAGAGGACAGTATACTGTATATATACTACAGAGGACAGTATACGGTATATATACTACAGAGGACAGTATACTGTATATATACTACAGAGGACAGTATACTGTATATATACTACAGAGGACAGTATACTACTACAGAAGGATCTGGATAGATTAGAGGCTTGGGCAGATAAGTGGCAGATGAGGTTTAACACTGACAAATGTAAGGTTATGCACATGGGAAGGAATAATGCAAGTCACCCGTACATACTAAATGGTAAAACACTCGGTAACACTGACATGGAAAAGGATCTAGGAATTTTAATAAACAGCAAACTAAGCTGCAAAAACCAATGTCAGGCAGCTGCTGCCAAGGCCAATAAGATAATGGGTTGCATCCATCAGAAGGGGCATAGATGCCGGTGATGAGAACATAGTCCTACTACTTTACAAATCATTAGTCAGACCACACATGGAGGACTGTGTACAGTTCTGGGCTCCTGTGAACAAGGCAGACATAGCAGAGCTGGAGAGGGTCCAGAGGAGGGCAACTAAAGTAATAACTGGAATGGGGCAACTACAGTACCCTGAAAGATTATCAACATTAGGGTTATTCACGTTAGAAAAAAGACGACTGAGGGGAGATCTAATTACTATGTATAAATATATCAGGGGTCAGTACAGAGATCACTCCCATCATCTATTTATCCCCAGGACTGTGACTGTGACGAGGGGACATCCTCTGCGTCTGGAGGAAAGAAGGTTTGTACACAAACATAGAAGAGGATTCTTTACGGTAAGAGCAGTGAGACTATGGAGCTCTCTGCCTGAGGAGGTGGTGATGGTGAGTGCAATAAAGGAATTCAGGAGGGGCCTGGATGTATTTCTGGAGCGTAATAATATTACAGGATATAGCTACTAGAGAGGGGTCGTTGGTCCAGGGAGTTATTCTGATGCCTGATTGGAGTCGGGAAGGAATTTTTTAATCCCCTAAAGTGAGGAAAATTGGCTTCTACCTCACAGTTTTTTTTTTGCCTTCCTCTGGATCAACTTGCAGGATAACAGGCCGAACTGGATGGACGGAGGGATTTTTTCGGCCTTATGTACTATGTTACTATGTTACTATGTTAGATTTGCAGCACAGGCCGCAAAGGTATTTTATGGAAAAAAATAGGATTTTTTCACCCACAGTGAAACAGATGGATTTACTGATTATATTTCACTATCACAAATGCAGTGCAGGCCGCAAATGTACTTTCTGGCAAAAAAGTGTTTTTTTCACCCACAATGTCCCAGTTGTATTCACTGATTTCCCTATCAGATTTGCAGCACAGGCCGCAAAGGTACTATTTTTTACATGTATTTTGTTAAGTGGTTGCCTTGTGGGTTGGATTATATAGTGTTATTTGCATATTGAGGACGGTTTTTCCCTTATACTATATGCAACAGTGCAGCCGACCTGCTGGGCATTATATGTGTTATGCGGTATGGTGTATTAGCTACCTATGGGACAATTAGGTTTGGATTACAATGTGTAATATGTAATTGATATTAGGATTTACCATTGCCTACTGTCTCTTGGTTATGTCAGTTTTTGAATTGGGAGTATCTTGGGGACACACCTTTGTGGATCAGTATCTCCAACATTGCTGCTTATATTTTTATATTTAATATTGTCTCTGATAATGAATTGATTGTAATAATAAAGATATATTAATTTACTATTCATGTGTGTTTTGTTTTTGGTGATTGAAAAAAAATCCAAATGGAGTGGAATTGGGAAAAAAAACAATACTGCCACAGTTTTATGATCTTCCCTATGTGATGAAACTGACCTGTTCCCTTCATTCTTCCGGGTCAGCACGATTTCAAAGATACCCAGGGGCGTCACCTGGGCCCCAGATGTTTTGTCCCAGGCCCCGAATGTACTCCCTTCTGATGTAAAAACAAGATGACTACTGACCAGGACACACAGCAAGAGCTGAAGGACCTGTGATGACATCACAGTCAGGAGATCTGTGCTAGACGCAGAGGTCAGTGGTGGAGAAGGACCTGCGATGATGTCACCGTCATGTGATCAGTGTGGGAGGGGGAAGAGCTCAGCTGTGAAGAGGAGAACTAGTGGAGAAGACCCTGTGATATGAGGAGAGGTAAGTAAAGAGATGGATTCAGTGTGAGAGCCAGAGGAATGCTGGGAGTTGTAGTTCTCCTCTCTCACACCACCTCCCTGCTTGGTTGAGGGGGTTACGTTATCAACATGAGACTGTATGTTAGGGCTCAAAAGAGGGGGTGATGTTATTACATGGGACTGTATATTGGAGGGGCAGAAGGGAGGGGGTGATGTTATTTACATGGGACTGTATATTGGAGGGGCAGAAGGGAGGGGGTGATGTTATTTACATAGGACTGTATATTGGAGGGGCAGAAGGGAGGGGGTGATGTTATTTACATGGGACTGTATATTGGAGGGGCTGAAGGGAGGGGGTGATGTTATTTACATGGGACTGTATATTGGAGGGGCTGAAGGGAGGGGGTGATGTTATTTACATGGGACTGTATATTGGAGGGGCTGAAGGGGGGTGTTATTTACATGGGACTGTATATTGGAGGGGCTGAAAAAATGGTGATGTGACAGCAGTGTAAATAGCGTCCATCACACGGCAATTTTTATAACCAATTGCAGTCTGTGTGGTTGTTCACACGGCGTAACCTATTTTTGGCGGTGAAATCAATGGGACCGTTTTTTACAGCGGTTTAGACAGGAGTGCGCCTGCATAATGGCCGATAAAAACAGGTACAGTGCGGATAAATGACATTTCAGGAGTTATTATAATTTTAAAAATACTCACCTCATCCAACGCGCAGGGACACTGACTCCTCATTGGATGCAGAAGGACCTGCACTCCCAGCGTCAGGTCCTGCTGCATCCAGTGAGGAGCGAGTGTTTTTTTTGGCAGTCAAAAGAAAATGCTGGGGGCCACATTATTAATGCCGGGGGCCACTATTGGGGCATTATTTACAATTGGGGCCATTATGGGGGGTTGGGATAAGCCAATGAAATTAATCTATTTTTAAAAGCCAGATAGCGAGAAAGTGGTTGTAAAAAAGCTGACAGTGTTTCTGCCTCTAACGGCCTATTTTTATTTTTTTTACATTCGTGTGCATGTAGCATTACATGGGACTGTATGATGGAGGCGGTTTGACAGGGAGTGATGTTTCTTACATGGGACTGTGTGCTGGATGAGGCTGAAGGAAGAAAATTATGTTTTGTACATGGGGCTGTATGTTGGAGGAGGCAGGAGAGATGGTGTGATGTTATTTACATGGGACTTTAAGGTGGAGGGGGGAAACAATGTAATTTACATGGGCCTATATGTTGGAATGGCTGGTGCATTATAATTTCTGAGGGCACTACAGGGAGTATTATAACTATAGGGGGCATTATAAATACAGGGGACATTATCAGGTTCCTGATTGCTACAGGGGGCATTATAGGAGGCTAATACATCAGCCTTATTACTACTGAGGGGTCTGTAGAGAGCGTTATTACCACTGGGGGAACATAGGGGGGGGGGCTTTTTTCTACTGGTGGCTCCGTGAGGGTATTATTAAAACTGGAGGCCTCTTCTACTAATGGAGGCACTCTTGGGGAGCGTTATCACTGTTGGGGGCACTGTAGGGGGCAGTATTACTAATGGGGCATTCTAGAAGGGAGTTACTATTGGTGGGACTATGAGGAGCACTATTACTGTGGGGACTCCAAGTTGGGGATGATGATAGGAATGTGAGGAAGCTAAGATGTCTGTGTGTCACACTCTGCAGAGACGATGCGGCTGAAAGAACTTGTACAGACCAAATGGAGAAGATGATGATAGAGAAGGTCTACATCAGAGGAGACGTCACTTGGGAGGCCCTGGATGTGAGAGGTATGTGCTGCTGTATAGTCCTGTATGATTGACAGTGTCTATGCAGCAAGTAGTGCAAGTGCGGTGGGGGGGGGGATGTCAGGCGGTTTGGGTGTTTGGGCCATATGCACTAGGGCTTGGGCCACGGATCTTTTCTTGTGTTTTAAAATTCAATTTTTTCCAAAGTTTTTATTTTTTTTCCTTTTGATCGTCATACAGTATTCTGACCCCCAAAACTGTTTCACAGTCGTGTCTATGCCTTACTCTCATTTTTTGCTGGGCGATCTGTAGGTTTTATTGATACCATTTTGGAGTGTGTATGAAATTATGATCACTTTTTATTTATTTATTTGGGAGGTGAAGCAATAAAAAAGCAGCGACATTTCCGACATTTATATTTTTTTCTCCCATAACGGGGCGTTTTGGAAAGCGGCAGTGCAAATACCTCAAAAAATAGTTATTACTTGACATTCCCCATATGTCTACTTCATGTTTAGATCATTTTGTGAATGCCATTTTTTTTTTTGGGGGGGGGGGGGGGGGGGGGACGTTAGAAGGCTTAGAAGCAAATCTTGAAATTTTTCAGAAAATTTCCTAAACCCACTTTCTAAGGATCAGTTCAGGTCTGAAGTCACTTTGTGAGGCTTACATAATTGAAACCACCCAAAAGAGAACCCATTTTAGAAACTACACCCCTTTAGGTGTTCCACAGAATTTCACTTTTTTGGCAGATTTTCCATTTTAATCCATTTTTTCCAGTAACAAAGCAAGGGTTAGCAGCCAAACAAAATTCAATATTTATTGCCCTGATTCTTTAGTTTACAGAAACACCCCATATGTGGTCGTAAACTGCTGTATGGGCACACAGCAGGGCGCAGAAGCAAAGGAGCGCCATATGGTTTTTGGAAGGCAAATTTTGCTGGACTGGTTTTTAGACACCATGTCCAATTTGAAGCCCCCCCTGATGCACTCTACAGTAGAAACTCCAAAAAAAGACCGCATTTTGTAAACTACTGGATAAGGTGGCAGTTTTATTTCTACTATTTTAGGGTACATATAATTTTTGGTTGCTTTATATCACACTTTTTGTGAGGCAAGGTAACAAAAAATAGCTGATTAACCAAAAATGGAAATGGACACCATATCATTAGCATTAATGGTGGAAACGTGGAGATAGTTCAAAGTTTCAGATTCTTGGGAGTTCATATTAGTCAGGACCTGTCATGGATAAAAAAACACAACAGAAATGACCAAAAAAGGCCTTCAGAGGCTTTATTTTCTGAGGAGTCTGAAGAAAGCACAACTCCCAAAACAGCTGCTAGTCAATTTTTACAGGTGCACCATAGAATCTGTTATCACATCCTGCATTACAGAGGGGTCCTCCGGCTGCTCTTCTGAGGACAAGAAGACCCTTAAGCGCATCATCAGAACGGCTGGCAGAATCACTGGTCCTCAGTTACTGTAACGGACCGTTCAGCACACAACTCCGTTCAGACGATATTCCCCTTTCCAATGCACAGGCAGCTCCTGCAAGCACCAGTCTGCCGAACTGCAAGCTACACGAACACTGGAAACCGCAGAACAGGAAAAGCATACAATCGGCTTACACTCCTGGCAATCAGCATACAATCCAATTCCCCCAAGAACGAGACGACACTTCGCCTGAGGGTTAAGCAGAACTGACTGTACTTGCACGTACAGCCTCTTTTATTCACAATCCACAAACATAGTACTGCCCACAGGGTTTCGAAATACAACCAATCAATATATTACAACACATACAATGTAAGTACAGCAGCACATCGGACACAATGGGACAATGGCACAATGGGACAATAGAAACACACCCAGCATATTCCTCCCCTCTGTCTAGGAGATAATTTCATGATTTTCCTATTTCATGACGCAAAGTCATGATTTTATAAAGGACACGGAGGCTCATATTGCTTTCTCTCTCTTTACTGTTTCCATAGCTGCAAAGAAAAAACACTTTAAACATGCAGAAACCATGGCAACAAACCCCACCCTGTCCCTCCCAGTGTCCATATAGCCCATAGACACACTGGAGCAGTCCTCTTTCTTTGTGGTCTGTAAAACTCCAACCTGATGATCGCTCAAACATGAAAGGAAGAACAACTTCTGAAAAGGTCTCCCGACTATCAGAAGCCGACAACTGGAAGGGAGGTCCGGATCCGACTTGCCAACAAAACTGTGCATATTCCGGACACCTTGACTGGAACATCAACCAACAAAACTGTGCATATTCCGGACATCTGGGCTGGAACATCAACCTAGGGAAGCAAGAAAATAAATACGGTAGTATACAATTCAGAAGGGAGGGCACATAGCAAAATAATGCACATGAATGAAACAAAAACCAAGCTAGCCAAATGACAGATAAAACAGTCAACATCATAGGGAGGGAAAAATTGGGTGGGCAATACTCGCCTCCGTGTCCTTTATAAAATCATGACTTTACGTCATGAAATAGGAAAATCATGAAATTTTATTCCAGGACACGGAGGCTCATATTGCAAGTTTAAAGCTGGGCCACCACAGAAGAGAAGGCATGAGATGGTGGCCTAAAGTAAAACTCGCGGAAGGTAGATACCCTGGACCAGTCCGCTAATTTCATAACGTCCTCTAACCGGGCTCCAGAAACCGTCATAGAGGTGGCAGAGGCGCTCCGAACCGAATGAGCTGAGAAAATTGAGGTATCAATCCCCGCGAGGGACAAAATCCATTTGACCCATCGTGAGAGGGTAACACTGGTTACTGGATGAAAAGGTCTGCGAAAGGAAATGAAGAGATGAGGGAATCCAGGAGCACGCAAGTCATTGGTGCGCCGTTCGTATTCCTGCAGGCAATTACCGGGACAAAGCTGCGGAGACGCCGGAAAATACGGATATGACACAGAGCGGATGTTCGTCTTCGTGCGCCGGGAGATATTAAACGTCACTCCTTCCGGCGAAAAGGATCGGGTGTCATGATCCAACGCCCGGACGTCGGAAACTCTTTTGCAGTAGATAAGGCACAAAAGGGTGACCAGCTTAGCTGAGAGTTGCCATAATGACAGGGCGTCATTAGAAGGCCAACCCTGGAAAAAAGACAAAACAATGGAAACATCCCAGGTAGCGGAGAAACGCGGCCTCGGAGGACGGGACAGGCGAGAGCCCCGCAATAATCTACAGACTAGGGGGTGTTGGCCCGCAGGACGTCCCTCGAACCCCGAGTGCCTAGACGAGACAGCAGACCTATAGAGATTAATTGTACGATATGCCTTGCCCTCATCAAACAAGGCAGACAGAAAAGACAGAACTGCCGTTACAGGAGCTTCAGTGGGATCCAGGTCTCCTGAGAGGCACCAACGAGCCCAGGAATCCCAAGCCGAATGATAAGCCCGTCTGGTTCCGGGTGCCCAAGCGCTCGCCAGCAAGAATCGAGTCGTCTCCGAAACCCCTGAGACTTCCCAGGGGCCCCCGAGACCCTGCACGCGAGAAGCTGCAACGTTCCGCCGATGAGCAATGGATGAAACTGACCCGCCGGATCCCTGAGAAGGTGGGGTAGAGCCGGGAGCAAGACTGGCTCGGCGATGAGAAGATCCAGAAGGTGGGGAAACCATGACTGCGATCTCCAAAGGGGCAAAATAAGGACCAGTTCCGCTGCCTGGCGGCGGATCTGGAGAAGCACTCTCGGGATCAGAGCGAACGGAGGGAATGCATACATGACTGGAGTCGACCAGTCCTGGAGGAAAGCGTCCACCGCTTCCGCCTCCGGATCCGGACGCCAGCTGAAAAACCGGGGTAACTGAGTGTTGAGCCGTGAAGCAAAAAGGTCGATAGAGAAAGGACCCCATCGAGATGACACGGCATCGAAGACCCTGGAATCTAATTTCCAGTCGCTGGCATCCGAAAGATATCTTGAACTCCAGTCCGCTCGCACATTGTGGAGACCCAGAAGATATTCCGCCACCACCATGATCCCCCTGGAGAAACATTGGTCCCAAAAATCCTTGGCCAAGTGAGTGAGCACGGAAGAGCGCGTGCCGCCCATATAGTTGATGTATCTGACCGCCGACACATTGTCCATGCGGAGTCTGACACAAACCCTGACAGTGTTGTTGACAAAACTGCGGATCGCCAGGGATCCCGCCAGCAGTTCCAGGGAATTGATGTGGAGCCGGGATTCGCTCCGGGACCACGGACCCCCGGTGGAGAGGCCGTTGCAATGTGCGCCCCACCCGTGGAGACTGGCGTCCGACTCGATGATAAGATCCGGCTGAGGCCCAAAAATGGCTCTGCCGTTCCACATCGAGAGGTTGTGAATCCACCAACTCAACTCGTGTCTGGTCTCTGTATCCAGAGTGATGGTATCGGCGTAAGATGCACCCTCTCGAAGGTGAGCAATCTTGAGGCGCTGAAGTGCCCTGTAATGGAGCGCGCTGGAAAAATCGCCTGGGTGGAGGAAGCAAGAAGTCCTATTATCCGGGCCAGATATCTGAGGGATAATCGAGGTAACGAAAGAGCGTGCCTCAGCTCTTTCCGAATACTCTGAACCTTCGATTGCGGCAGACTGAGAGACTGTGAAACAGAATCGATCTGGAAACCCAACAACTCCACAGTGGTGGAGGGAATCATGCAAGAGTTCTCCTGATTGATGATCAATCCCAGATCGGAGATGAGGGAGGTGGCCAACCGAAGGTGGGACAGGAGGGAATCCGGACTGGACGCCATGAATAATATGTCGTCCAGGTATATCACCAAACGCACCCCACGACTGCGCAACCAGGCCACCACAGGGCGCATCAGCTTGGTGAAGCACCAAGGGAAGGGGCGGACGAGAGGCCAGAGGGTAGGCAAGTAAAACGCCACACTTGACCTCTCCAGGCAAAACGTAACAGGTCCCTTGATTCCGGGGCCACCGGAACCGTGAGGTAAGCGTCTTTCAAATCTATTTTCGCCATCCAATCCCCTGGAAGGAGCATGTCTCTCAGGAGGTGGATCCCCTCCATGGCCTTTGAAATGGCGGTACCTGACGAAATTGTTCAATGCCTTCCGATTGATGGCGGGGCGCATCTGACCCCCTTTTTTCTGAGCTAAAAAGATGCTGCTCAAGACCCCGAAAGAGTCCGCGGGAGCCAACTCTATTGCCCCTTTGCCCCAAAGGACCGTGACCTCTGAATTGATGAGGGCGCGAGCGGACCCGGCCGGCACATGGGTACATGGAGGAGAAAGACCCACAGGGTTGGTCACCAATTCTATCACGAATCCCCTGACCGTAGAAAGAACCCACGGGTCGGAAGACACTTTTTTCCACACATGGGAAAAGAATTGGAGTCTTCCCCCCACCTGACAGTTGGACAAAGGAATAGGGATTATATGACTCACTGTATGGCTTCCTGGAGCTAGGATGTCCACGGAATCCTCTGCCGCGGTTGTAGCCGCCCCGGGTGGGGAAGAAGGCGGGCTGATGTTGCTGGTCCTGCCACGAAGGTCTGTGGACGAAGGAGCCTCTGCCCGTACCACGGGCATAAGGGGAGGAACGGCCGGGCAGATGGCCCCTGAAACTGCCGGCCCTGGCAGAAAAACGGTTGGGGAAAACCTTGCGCATCGACGCCTGTGCCTTGTCAAGGGCGGTAAAAGCCCCAACGTATTTACCGAGCTCCTTTATAAAGGGTTCTCCGAAGAGGAGCCCCTGGGCATCCTTGCCCGCCTCGGAAATAGCCAAATTAGCCAGTTTCGGCTCAATCTTCATCAGAAGCGCCTTGCGCCGTTCCATAGCCAATTAAGTGTTAGCATTACCAGTAAGGCAAATAGCCCTCTGAGCCCAGCCACTTAATTCTTCTGGGTCGACCTGAGTACCAGCCGCCCTGGCTGATTCGGCCATATCCAATATTTTGGCTAGTGGCCCCATAATGTCTAAAACCTTATCCTGGCATGCCCGAAGGGCAGAGTCCAGGCCTTTGCGGGTATTGAACCCAGTCTTAGTTAAGAACTGGACCATTTTCGGGTCTACCACCGGCGTCTCACACACTTTATGAGGGATCAAGGGCCTAGGACATTCAGCCCGCAGCTTGGTACGTGCCTCCTTGGTGAGGGGCTTTCGGGTCATTGACTCAATGTACTGAGCAACATGCGTGGCGGGAAGCCACTCAGAAGACCGCGGGTGGTGTAGTGCATTGGGATCAAACATAGGATCCCCTAACGGATCCACAAGAGGATCGGCGGACCCAGAAGGGGCCTCCGGGTATGCCTCAGTAGGAGGTGGTGGCAGATCCAACTCAATAGGGTCAACAGTAACACCCGTCAAATCCTCCTCTGAATCATGCAGGAAATAGTGCTGCGCCTCCTCATCAGACTCTCTATCAGAGTCGGAAACACGTTCGGGCATTGACCGCGCCGATTTCAAACCGCGCACACGTTCCGCCTGGCGCGGACAGGCTCTTTTACGCGACCTTAGCGCGTTGTCCGTGGATGGGACAATACCATCATTCACTGTTGTTCTGGAGGCACGAGGGGGCTGTATAGCTAGGGCTTGGGTCACAGATTGTGAAATCACTGAGGACATGGAACCCATGGCTGACATGATAGCGCTAGATATGGAGCGCTGAATTGCCAAGCTCTGGGTGTCCAGCATAGGAGGATCCCTGAAAGGATCACTAGACCTCCTGGGGGAGGGGGAAATGTGGCCTCTGGACTCCAGGTCCTGAGGGGGGCCGACATTAGGAGAACGGGAGCGTGAGTGGCGTGACATATTAAGGGTTAGTCACCCTGGAGGAGCAAAAGACGCAAGAGAAAAGAAAAAGAACAAGAACAGCCAAAGGGCACAGGACCGGCGCTGCAGGAGACGAGCTGAGACGGAGAAAACCACTCCGGAAACAGCCACAGCAAGCGAAATCCCGCGAGATCTCAGGGGCAGCGCCAACACCCGAGATCTCGCGAGAGAAGAGGAGGAGAACAGAGAAGATGGGAAGAAAAAGGCGCGCGAAATGGCGCCGACTCCTCCCTAACAGCGCGGACGAGCAGCGCAGGACCGGAGACAACAGCAACAAGGGTAAGAGAGGAAACTCCTACCCCACATGGCGACAAGCTTGAACGGTGCGCCCACTCCTCCCCTGCCGGAGCAGAACGCCGCAAACGGCAGGAGGGGAGACAGGCAGAAAAAAAGGACAGGAAAAAAGATAACAAATATATAAATATATATATGAATAGGAATAAGTAGGACGCCGAAAGGCACCAAAACTAATATGAATCACAATAAAATAATAATATAATGTACTGTAATGCCCCAAGGAATGCCAAAATGGGAACACCTCAGGGCATAGAATTAAGCTGCTAAGGAAAGAATTATACTTAACTGGAGCAGCAAAGAAAGAGGACTGCTCCAGTGTGTCTATGGGTTATATGGACACTGGGAGGGACAGGGTGGGGTTTGTTGCCATGGTTTCTGCATGTTTAAAGTGTTTTTTCTTTGCTGCTATGGAAACAGTAAAGAGAGAGAAAGCAATATGAGCCTCCGTGTCCTGGAATAAAATTTAGTCAATTTCTGTATCTACACAACTATCTCCTAAGCTGAAAAGTTACACTTCTTATAAATTGTTACAACTTTGTGAGTTTACATTGTACATACATTTAACTTACATCAATTTAACCAGTATAACTTGGGGACAAACCTATCCAAAATTTACTTGAATAGGTTCAGGGGTTTAAAAGTTAGTAAAAGTATCTTAAAAGGCCGTAATCCTGGGGCAGGAGGCGGGCAAACACCGTGGCGAAGTGGCTTTCGCCACAGTTACCATCACTGGATGACATCTTCACTGCTCGCTGCAGCAACAGGGCAAAGATTATCTGCGGGGATCCAACTCACCCGGCCATAGCCTTTTCATTCCCCTACCCTCTGGTAGGCATCTTAGAGCCCTACACGCCAGCAGCACTAGGCTGAAGAACAGCTTTTACCCCAAAGCAATCAGTCTCTTAAATGCTCAGAGATTATTGCCCCTTCCTAGGATAGAAACTACCACGGACTGAAAGTGACTGCTGCATTCATGACCCCATGATGATCTCTTGTCTGCAGTGGTGTCTAAATCAGGGTGTATATATACTCATAAGCACTTCCTACTTTGCTCTTGCTATATATATATATATATATATGCTGTGAACTGTGAATAGTAATGCTTTCTAGTGCAATGTTTTTTTTTTTTCTAGTGTAATGCTTTAGTTTAAATGTCAGTTCTTGTTCCTCTGTCCATGGCATCTAGGATTGCTCCAAACAACATTTCATTGTATTACATTGTATTGTGCAGTGACAATAAAGGCATCTTATCTTATCTTAAATATAACATAGCATTTTTGTGTCTCCATATTCTAAAAGCCATATTTTTTTTTATTTTTTGGGCGACTGTCTTAGGTAGGGGATCATTTTTTTCGGTATGAGATGACAGTTTGATTGGCACTATTTCAGGGTGCATATGACTTTTTGATCGCTTGGTATTACACTTTTTGTGAGGTAAGGTGATAAAAAATTGCTTTTTTGACACAGTTTTTATGTTATCTTTTTTACGGTGTTTACCTGAGGGGTTAGGTCATGTGGTATTTTTATATAGCAGGTTGTTACGGAGGCGGCGATACCTAATATGTCTACTTATTATGTTTTTTTTACATTTAACACAATATTTTCAAAACAAAAAAATCATATTTTAGTGTCCCCATAGTCTGAGAGCCATAGTTTTTATTTTTTTGGGCGATTGTCTTGGGTAGGGTATCGTTTTTGCAGGATGAGATGACGGTTTAATTGGTACTATTTTAGGGTGCATATGACTACCTAATATGTCTAGTGCAATGTTTTGTTTTTTTCTAGTGTAATGCTTTAGTTTAAATGTAAGAGTTCTTGTTCCTCTGTCCATGGCATCTAGGATTGCTCCAAACAACATTTCATTGTATTACATTGTATTGTGCAGTGACAATAAAGGCATCTTATCTTATCTTAAATATAACATAGCATTTTTGTGTCTCCATATTCTAAAAGCCATAGTTTTTTTTATTTTTTGGGCGACTGTCTTAGGTAGGGGATCATTTTTTTCGGTATGAGATGACAGTTTGATTGGCACTATTTCAGGGTGCATATGACTTTTTGATCGCTTGGTATTACACTTTTTGTGATGTAAGGTGACAAAAAATGGCTTTTTTTGACACCGTTTCTATTTTTTTTTTTTACCGCGTTCATGTGAGGGGTTAGGTCATGTAGTATTTTTATAAAGCAGGTTGTTACGGACGCGGCAATACCTAATATGTCTACTTATTTATTTAACACAATAATATCATTTTTGAAACAAAAAAAAATCATGTTTTAGTGTCTCCACATTCTGAGAGCCATAATTTTTTAAATTTTTTGGGGCGATTGTCTTAGGTAGGGTACAATTTTTGCAAGATTAGATGAAGGTTTGATTAGTACTATTGTCTCAGGTAGGATCTCATTGTTTGCGGGATGAGATGACGGTTTGATTGGTATGATTTTGGTGTGCATATGACTTTTTGATCGCTTGCTATTACACGTTTTGTGATGTAAGGTGACAAAAAATGGCTTTTTTGACACAGTTTTTTTTTTTTACGGTGTTAACCTGAGGGGTTAGTTCATGTGATATTTTTATAGAGCAGGTCGTTACGGACGTGGCAATACCTAATATGTCAACTTTTTATTTATTTATTTAAGTTTTACCCAATAATATTTTTTGAAAAAAAAAAAAAACATGTTTTAGTGTCTCCGTAGTCTAAGAGCCATAGTTTTTTTAGTTTTTTGGGCGATTGTTTTAGGTAGGTTATTATTTTTGCAGGATGAGATGACGGTTTGATTGGTACTATTTTAGGGTGCATATGAGTTTTTGAAAGCTTTCTATTACACTTTTTGTGATATAAGGTGACAAAAGGCTTTTTTGACACTGTTTTTATTTTATATTTTTTACGGTGTTCACCTGAAGGGTTAGGTCATATGGTATTTTTATAGAGCAGGTTGTTACAGACGCGGCGATACTTCATATGTCTACTTATTATTATTTTTTTACATTTAACACAATATTTTTGAAACAAATAAAAATCATGTTGTAGTGTCTCCACAGTCTAAGAGCCCTAGTTTTTCTTATTTTTTGGGCAATTGTCTTAGGTAGGTTATCATTTTTGCAGGAAGAGGTGACGGTTTGATTGGTACTATTTTAGGGTGCATATGACTTTTTGATTGCTTGCTATTACACTTTTTGTGATGTAAGCTGACAAAAAATGTCTTTTTTGACACCATTTTTAATTTATCTTTTCACAATGTTCACCTGAGGCGTTAGGCCATGTGGTATTTTTATAGAGCAGGTTGTTACCTGATATGTCTACTTAATTTTTTTTTACATTTAACACAATATTTTTGAAACAAAAACAAAATCATGTTTTAGTGTCTACATAATCTGAGAGCCATAGTTTTTTTATTTTTTGGGAGATTGTCTTAGGTAGGGCTCATTTTTTGCGGGATAAGGTGACGGTTAGATTAGTACTATTTTGGGGGGCATACGCCTTTCTGATCGCTTGGTGTTGCACTTTTAGTGATGTAAGGTGACAAAAATAGCTTTTTTGACACCAATTTTATTATATTATTTTTGACAATGTTTACCTGAGGGGTTAGGTCATGTGATATTTTTATAGAGCAGGTTGTTACGAACGCCGCGATACCTAATATGTCTACTTATTATGTTTTTTGACATTTAACACAATATTTTTGAAACAAAAAAAAATCATGTTTTAGTATCTCCATAGTCTAAGAGCCAAGTTTTTATTTTTTTTGGGCAATTGTCTTAGGTAGGGTATCATTTTTGAAGGATAAGATGACGGTTAGATTAGTATAATTTTTGGAGGCATACGCCTTTTTGATCGCTAGGTGTTGCACTTTTAGTGATGTAAGGTGACAAAAATTGCTTTTTTGACACCATTTATTATTAATTTTTTTTAAGGTGTTCACCTGAGGGGTTAGGTCATGTGATATTTTTATAGAGCAGGTCGTTACGGACGTTTAGATACCTAATATGTCTACTTATTATTTTTTTACATTTAACACAATATTTTTGAAACAAAAAAATAATATTTAATTGTCTCCATAGCCTGAGAGCCATAGTTTTTTTTAGTTTTTTGGGCGATTGTCTTAGGTAGGGTACAATTTTTACAGGATGAGATGAAGGTTTGATTAGTACTATTTTAGGGTGCATATGACTTTTTGATCGCTTGCTATTACATTTTTTGTGATGTAAGGTGACAAAAAATGGCTTTTTTGACACCGTTTTTATTTTTACAGTGTTCACCTGAGGGGTTAGGTCATGTTGTTACGGATGTGGTGATACCTAATATGTCTACTTATTTTTTTTTTTTTTTACATTTAACACAATATTTTTGAAACAAAAAAATCATGTTTTCGTGTCTCCATAGTCTGAGAGCCACAGTTTTTATTTTATTTTTTGGGGCGATTGTCCAAGGTAGGGTATAATTTCTGAAGGATGAGATGACGGTTTGATTGGTACTATTTTAGGGTGCATATGACTTTTTGATCACTTGCTATTACACTTTTTGTGATGTAAGGTGACAAAAAATGGCTTTTTTTACTCCGTTTTTATTTTATCTTTTTTACGGTGTTCTTTTGAGGGGTTAGGTCACATGGTATTTTTATAGAGCAAGTTGTTACGGACGCGGCGATACCTAATATGTATACTTAAAATTTTTTTTTTACATTCAACACAATATTTTTGAAACAAAAAAATCATTTTTTAGTGTCTCAATAGTCTGAGAGCCATAGTTTTTAAAAAATTTTTGGCGATTGTCTTAGGTAGGGTATCATTTCTGCATATCGCTTGCTATTACACTTTTCATGATGTAAGGTGACAAAAAATGGTTTTTTTGACAGCGTTTTAATTTTATCTTTTTACAGTGTTCACCTGAGGGGTTAGGTCACGTGGTATTTTTATAGAGCAAGTTGTTACGGACGCGGCGATACCTAATATGACTACTTATTTTATTTATTTTTACATTTAACAATATTTTTGAAACAAAAAAAATCATGTTTTAATATCTACATAGTTTGAGAGCCATCGTTTTTTTATATTTTTGGGCGATTGTCTTAGGAAGGGTATCATTTCTGCTGGTTGAGATAACGGTTTTACTGGTACTATTTTATGGTGCATATGACTTTTTGATCGCTTGCTATTACATTTTTTGTGATGTAAGGTGACAAAAAATGGCTTTTTTGACACAGTTTTTATTTTAACTTTTTTACGGTGTTCACCTGAGGGGTAAGGTCACGTGTTTTTTTTATAGAGCAGGTTGTTATGGACGCGACGATACCTAATATGTCTACTTATTTTTTTTTTTTACATTTAATACAATATTTTTGAAACAAAAAAAAATCATGTTTTAGTGTCCCCATAGTCTGAGAGCCATAGTTTTTTATTTTTTTGGGCGATTAGGTAGGGTATAATTTTCTTAGGTAGGGTATAATTTTTGCAGGATGAGATGACGGTTTGATTGGTACTATTTTAGGGTGCATATGACTTTTTGATCGCTTGCTATTACACTTTTTGTGAGGTAAGGTGATAAAAAATTGCTTTTTTGACACAGTTTTTATGTTATCTTTTTTACGGTGTTTACCTGAGGGGTTAGGTCATGTGGTATTTTTATATAGCAGGTTGTTACGGAGGCGGCGATACCTAATATGTCTACTTATTATGTTTTTTTTACATTTAACACAATATTTTCAAAACAAAAAAATCATATTTTAGTGTCCCCATAGTCTGAGAGCCATAGTTTTTATTTTTTTGGGCGATTGTCTTAGGTAGGGTATCGTTTTTGCAGGATGAGATGACGGTTTAATTGGTACTATTTTAGGGTGCATATGACTACCTAATATGTCTAGTGCAATGTTTTGTTTTTTTCTAGTGTAATGCTTTAGTTTAAATGTCAGTTCTTGTTCCTCTGTCCATGGCATCTAGGATTGCTCCAAACAACATTTCATTGTATTACATTGTATTGTGCAGTGACAATAAAGGCATCTTATCTTATCTTAAATATAACATAGCATTTTTGTGTCTCCATATTCTAAAAGCCATAGTATTTTTATTTTTTGGGCGACTGTCTTAGGTAGGGGATCATTTTTTTCGGTATGAGATGACAGTTTGATTGGCACTATTTCAGGGTGCATATGACTTTTTGATCGCTTGGTATTACACTTTTTGTGTAAAAATGGCTTTTTTTGATACCGTTTCTATATTTTTTTTTACCGTGTTCATGTGAGGGGTTAGGTCATGTAGTATTTTTATAAAGCAGGTTGTTACGGACGCGGCAATACCTAATATGTCTACTTATTTATTTAACACAATAATATCATTTTTGAAACAAAAAAAAATCATGTTTTAGTGTCTCCACATTCTGAGAGCCATAATTTTTTTAATTTTTTGGGGCGATTGTCTTAGGTAGGGTACAATTTTTGCAAGATTAGATGAAGGTTTGATTAGTACTATTGTCTTAGGTAGGATCTCATTGTTTGCGGGATGAGATGACGGTTTGATTGGTATGATTTTGGTGTGCATATGACTTTTTGATCGCTTGCTATTACACGTTTTGTGATGTAAGGTGACAAAAAATGGCTTTTTTGACACAGTTTTTTTTTTTTACGGTGTTAACCTGAGGGGTTAGTTCATGTGATATTTTTATAGAGCAGGTCGTTACGGACGTGGCAATACCTAATATGTCAACTTTTCATTTATTTATTTAAGTTTTACCCAATAATATTTTTTGAAAAAAAAAAAAACATGTTTTAGTGTCTCCATAGTCTGAGAGCCATAGATTTTTTTTATTTGGCGATTGTCTTGGGTAGGGTATCATTTTTGCAGGATGAGATGACAGTTTAATTGGTACTATTTTAGGGTGCATATGACTTTATGATCGCTTGCTATTGCACTTTTTGTGATGGAAGGGTGACAAAAAATGGCTTTTTTGACACCGTTTTTATTTTATCTTTTTACGGTGTTCATCTAAGGGGTTAGGTCATGTGGTATTTTTAAAGAGCAAGTTGTTACGGACGTGGCGATACCTAATATGTCTACATATTTAATTTTTTTACATTAAACACAATAATTTTGAAAAAAAATCATGTTTTAGTGTGTCCATAATCGGAGAGCCATAGTTTTTAAATTTTTTGGGTGACTGTCTTAGGTAGGGGCTCATTTTTTGTGGAATGAGGTGACGGTTAGATTATTACTATTTTGGGGGCATACGCCTCTTTGATCACTTGGTGTTGCACTTTTCGTGATGTAAGGTGACAAAAATAGCTTTTTGACACCGTTTTTATTTTATTTTTTTGACGGTGTTCACCTGAGGGGTTAGGTCATGTGATATTTTTATAGAGCAGGTCGTTACGGACGTGCAAAACCTAATATGTCTACTTTTTATTTTTTTATTTAAGTTTTACACAATAATATCATTTTTGAAACAAAAAAAAACATGTTTTAGTGTCTCCGTAGTCTAAGAGCCATAGTTTTTTTAGTTTTTTGGGCGATTGTTTTAGGTAGGTTATTATTTTTGCAGGATGAGATGACAGTTTGATTGGTACTATTTTAGGGTGCATATGAGTTTTTGAAAGCTTTCTATTACACTTTTTGTGATATAAGGTGACAAAAGGCTTTTTTGACACTGTTTTTATTTTATATTTTTTACGGTGTTCACCTGAAGGGTTAGGTCATGTGGTATTTTTATATAGCAGGTTGTTACGGAGGCGGCGATACCTAATATGTCTACTTATTATATGTATGTACGGAATTGACATATAATAATGTAAACATATTTGGTGCACATGTGCATCTACATGCTTCTATCTGAGCATGGAAGGATACTGACACCCCCAACACCTATGCATACGGTTGTATATTCGTCCTGTATATCCACTTTTAGGGGGTAAATTATGGTATGATTCATTTTACCAGTTTCTTGTTGAATATACTGGAGTGCTATACGCATCTCCTTATTTTTGTATGAAAAACAACATTATTGTCATGATTAATCTCTGGATGTAATAATATGTTAATATAAATTGATATAAAAATGATTCTGTGCAGGAGCAATGAAAGGGGAAGAAAAACTTATAGCTGATAGAGACACGATCTGAGTCCTTCACGTAACCAGATCAAATGACGTGGTGGGCGGACCTCAATAGAATACATCAAGGAATATATAAAAGTAAGAAATGATCGATATTGAGATCAATTAGATAGATACTCCTACACGGAGGACAAGCTAATAGATAGATCACCTTATGACTCCTGTGCGCATCCCGGATCGGGGGTGGGAGGACTTCCGCCGTTCCGACGCGCGTGATCGGAGTGACGTCAGACGGTGTCTGCCCTCGCTCGGATCGCGCTGACGGAAGGGCGGAAGTTCCAAGAATATCCTTACCCGGCGAGTATGGGATGCGCCGCAATAGGAATCGCCACTAGCCAAATCACATGACGCGGGAACGGACAGCCATAGGCCACCAGCCACTTTAAAGAACCTCCGTAGCCATTAGAAAGAAATCCTCCTGAAGAAGCATTAAGCGAAACGTACGTCGGGGAGTACGCCGCACAGAGACAGCTCACACGCACGCCACTGGATATCGGGTAGGTGAAGGATTTAGATCGGTCTGATATACACGGCTTTAGTGCCTGATGATTAATGATTTGAATAGTCACGATCATAGCATATATATGCAACCTATGCCTGCCTGCATACACACTTATACCTGTTTTAAATTGGAGAAAGGAATGATCACAGGGCTGGATATAGCTTTAAATAATACATGCTGATCCAGGCCCTGCACTCACAAAATAATAATTTTTTTTTTTTTTTGTTCATGATAATGGAAACGGATCCGTTTTGACTTTACATTGAAAGTCAATGAGGGACGGATCCGTTTGAAAATTGAGCCATATAGTGTCAACTTCAAACGGATCCGTCCCCATTGACTTACATTGTAAGTCTGGACGGATCCGTTTGCCTCCGCACGGCCAGGCGGACACCCGAACGCTGCAAGCTGCGTTCAGGTGTCCGCCTGCTGAGCGGAGCGGAGGACAAACGGTGCCAGACTGATGCATTCTGAGCGGATCCGCATCCACTCAGAATGCATTAGGACTGGACGGATCCGTTCAGGGCCGCTTGTGAGACCCTTCAAACGGAACTCACAAGCGGAGCCCCGAACGCTAGTGTGAAAGTAGCCTAAGAGCGGCCATAGACCTAACTAACTGGGACAAAGTCCTCAAAAATAAAAATACAGCCACAAAATGGGATATCTTTAAAAACATCCTAAAATCTCATTGTGAGAGGTACATACCGTATGGGAATAAAAGGTTAAGGAACAAAAAGAAACCAATGTGGATAAACAGAACTGTAAAGAAAGCAATAAATGACAAAAAGAAAGCATATAAATCACTAAAACAGGAGGGTAGCACGGAAGCGCTGAAAAACTAGAATATGTAAAAAACAAATAAAAGCGGCCAAACTAGAGACCGAGAGATTAATTGCCAAAGAGAGTAAAACTAACCCTAAAATGTTCTTCAATTATATAAATGGTAAAAAGTATAAATCTGAAGGTGTCGGCCCTCTACAGAGTAATGAGGGGGGAGTCGCAGAGAGCGACGAGGAGAAAGCAAAGCTGTTAAATATTTTTTTATCCACTGTATTCACTGAGGAAAATAAACTGTCAGATGAAATGCAGAATGTAAAAGTAAATTCCCCATTAAAAGTGTCCTGTCTGACCCAGGAAGAAGTACAACAGCGACTTAAAAAGATTAAAATCTCCGGGACCAGATGGCATACACCCCCGTATCCTAAGGGAATTAAGTAATGTCATAGCCAGACCCTTATTTCTGATATTTGCGGACTCTATACTGACAGGGAATGTCCCACAGGATTGGCGCATAACAAATGTGGTGCCAATATTTAAAAAGGGTCCAAAAACAGAGCCTGGAAACTATAGGCCGGTAAGTGTAACATCTGTTGTGGGTGAACTGTTTGAAGGTTTTCTGAGAGATGCTATGTTAGAGCATCTTAACGGAAATAAGCAAATAACGCCATATCAGCATAGCTTCGTGAGGGATCGGTCATGCCAATCTAAATTAATCCGTTTCTGTGAGGAGGTAAAATGAGAATAAAAGGTTAGTATATAAAATGAGAATGCTTGGACTGGGAGAAAACGTCTGTAAGTGGGTAAGTAACTGGCTCAATGATAGAAAACAGAGGGTGGTTATTACTGGTACACACTCAGATTGGGTCACTGTCACTAGTGGGGTACCTCAGGGGTCAGTACTGGAGGGATCACTGTCACTAGTGGAGTACCTCAGGGGTCAGTACTGGAGGGGTCACTGTCACTAGTGGGGTACCTCAGAGGTCAGTATTGGAGGGGTCACTGTCGCTAGTGGGGTACCTCAGGGGTCAGTACTGGAGGGATCACTGTCACTAGTGGGGTACCTCAGGGGTCAGTACTGGAGGGATCACTGTCACTAGTGGGGTACCACAGGGGTCAGTATTGGAGGGGTCACTGTCACTAGTGGGGTACCTCAGGGGTCAGTATTCGGCCCTATTCTCTTCAATATATTTATTAATGATCTTGTAGAAGGCTTGCATAGTAAAATATCAATTTTTGCAGATGACACTAAACTGTGTAAAGTAATTTACACTGAAGAGGACAGTATACTGTATATACACTACAGAGGACAGTATACTGTATATATACTACAGAGGACAGTATACTGTATATACACACTACAGAGGACAGTATACTGTATATATACTACAGAGGACAGTATACTGTATATATACTACAGAGGACAGTATACTGTATATACACTACAGAGGACAGTATACTGTATATATACTACAGAGGACAGTATACTGTATATATATACTACAGAGGACAGTATACTGTATATATACACTACAGAGGACAGTATACTGTATATATATACTACAGAGGACAGTATACTGTATATATATACTACAGAGGACAGTATACTGTATATATACTACAGAGGACAGTATACTGTATATATACTACAGAGGACAGTATACTGTATATATACTACAGAGGACAGTATACTGTATATATATATATATACTACAGAGGACAGTATACTGTATATATACTACAAAGGACAGTATACTGTATATATACACTACAGAGGACAGTATACTGTATATACACTACAGAGGACAGTATACTGTGTATATATATATATATATATATATATACTACAGAGGACAGTATACTGTATATACAATACAGAGGACAGTATACTGTGTATATATATACTACAGAGGACAGTATACTGTATATACACTACAGAGGACAGTATACTGTATATATACTACAGAGGACAGAATACTGTATATATATACTACAGAGGACAGTATACTGTATATATACTACAGAGGACAGTATACTGTATATATATATACTACAGAGGACAGTATACTGTATATATACTACAGAGGACAGTATACTGTATATACACTACAGAGGACAGTATACTGTGTATATATATACTACAGAGGACAGTATACTGTATATATACTACAGAGGACAGTATACTGTATATACACTACAGAGGACAGTATACTGTGTATATATATACTACAGAGGACAGTATACTGTATATACACTACAGAGGACAGTATACTGTGTATATATATATACCACAGAGGACAGTATACTGTATATATACTACAGAGGACAGTATACTGTATATACACTACAGAGGACAGTATACTGTATATACACTACAGAGGACAGTATACTGTGTGTATATATATACTACAGAGGACAGTATACTGTATATACACTACAGAGGACAATATACTGTGTATATATATATACTACAGAGGACAGTATACTGTATATATACTACAGAGGACAGTATACTGTATATATACTACAGAGGACAGTATACTGTATATACACTACAGAGGACAGTATACTGTGTGTATATATATACTACAGAGGACAGTATACTGTATATACACTACAGAGGACAGTATACTGTGTATATATATATACTACAGAGGACAGTATACTGTATATATACTACAGAGGACAGTATACTGTATATATACACTACAGAGGACAGTATACTGTATATATACTACAGAGGACAGTATACTGTATATATACACTACAGAGGACAGTATACTGTATATATATACTACAGAGGACAGTATACTGTATATATACTACAGAGGACAGTATACTGTATATACACTACAGAGGACAGTATACTGTGTGTATATATACACTACAGAGGACAGTATACTGTGTATATATATACTACAGAGGACAGTATACTGTATATATACTACAGAGGACAGTATACTGTATATACACTACAGAGGACAGCATACTGTATATATATACTACAGAGGACAGTATACTGTCTATACACTACAGAGGACAGTATACTGTATATATACTACAGAGGACAGTATACTGTGTATATATATACTACAGAGGACAGTATACTGTATATATACTACAGAGGACAGTATACTGTATATACTACAGAGGACAGTATACTGTGTATATACTACAGAGGACAGTATACTGTATATATACTACAGAGGACAGTATACTGTATATACACTACAGAGGACAGTATACTGTATATATACTACAGAGGACAGTATATTGTATATATACTACAGAGGACAGTATACTGTATATACTACAGAGGACAGTATACTGTGTATATATATACTACAGAGGACAGTATACTGTATATACACTACAGAGGACAGTATACTGTATATCCAGGAGGGGCCTGGATGTGTTTCTGGAGCTTAATAATATTACAGGCTATAGCTACTAGAGAGGGGTCGTTGATCCAGGGAGTTATTCTGATGCCTGATTGGAGTCGGAAAGGAATTTTTTATTCCCCTAAAGTGGGGAAAATTGGCTTCTACCTCACAGGGTTTTTTTTTTTGCCTTCCTCTGGATCAACTTGCAGGATAACAGGCCGAACTGGATGGACAGAGGGCTTTTTTCGGCCTTATGTACTATGTTACTATGTGTTACCAGTGTAATACAGGGGCTGGATCTCACAGGCTAAGAGGGAAGGCAGCCACGATGCCTAAGTAAGGCATCGGGCTGCCATCCCTGCCATCGGGTCCCCATCACAGCAGGGCGGGGACCCGATGGCAACTCCGATCCCTGCGTGGACATCGCACGTGCTGTGGTCAGCGCCGACTGTGGCACATCAAGGGTTAAAGCGCCGACATCTGTGTTTTCACTGATGCCGGCGCATACAGCAGGGGTCCGGCTATCAGTGAGTACCGGACCCCGCTGCTGATCCTGCACCCGCCCAATCAGCCCGCCGTACATGTACAGCGCTGGGCGTTACATCACGTCCGGTTGCGCCGTACATGTACGAAGGAGCTCCTTAAGGGGTTAATTTTTTTTTTTGTTTATTTAGATTTTAAAAAGTTTTGGGGTAAAGTAGAACTGGCGTTGCCCATAGCAACCAATCAGATTCCACCTTTCATTTTTGACAGCTTCTTTGGAAAATGAAAGGTTGAATCTGATTGGTTGCTATGGGCAACGCCAGTTCTACTTTATACCAGTTTGATAAAGTATCCCATTTTTTTTTTACACATATTTTAAGTCCCCTAAGGGGACTTTAACAAGAGATTGTTTGTCTCATAGACTGCAGTAAATTACCATTGCAGACTATGAAGCACTGCCACCTACGGGCCTCCATAAGAACTACATACCTCCAAACTTTTGAAAATCTGGACAATATGTGCGGCGCGCATCACAGCAATTTTTTTTCATACTAGTCCACGCCTCTAACTCTGCAGAAAGCATAATTACTGCAGCAGCCGGGGATCGGTTGGGTGAGTATAAGTTCCTTAATTTCTTTACAGCATGTGGAGCCTCTGGGTCAATTTTAGGGGTCAATGTGGATGGAGAAACAAAAAACAAGCAATATCAATAATCAAACTTTATTTGACAACATTATCAGAGCACAGTATGGCAGTATTATTATAGCATTGTACAGCAGTATTGTTTAAGCACTGTGTGGCTGTATTACTTGAATGTAATGTGGTTTTATGTGAGTCATGTAGAGCAGCACCCACCACCTTCCACTCTCCTCGGCCTTTCTTCAGTGTTGCTGTAGCCGCCTCATGGGCTTCATCTACGGTATTTATGTTTCCACTATATCTGCCACCGGGCAACGAGTAATATGTGGATGAATCTAAACTGGGAGTCACTGTGTAAGGGGGAACAAAAAAAAAAGTGATGTAATTAATCTAAATTTACTTAGCAACATTATCAGTGCACAATATAGCAGTATTATGTGAGCATTGTATGGCAGTATGAAATGAACACACTGTGTGGCAGTATTATTTGAGCATTGCATGGCAGGATTATATGGGCAGGCTGTAGAGCAGTATTATTTGAGCATTGTATGGCATCATTAGTTGAGCACACTGTATGGCAGTATTACTAGAGCATTGTATGGCAGTGTTAGTTCAGTATTGTGTAGCAGCATTATTATAGCGTTGTATGGCAGTATTACTTGAGCAGTTTTATTTGAACACTGTATAGCACAGTAATGCTTGAGCACTGTATGGCAGTATTTGAACAAACTATATGGCAGTATTATATAAGCGCACTGTACGGCAGTATTGAGCACTGGTTTTGCAGCTATAGAGCATTTTATGTGAGTATTTTTGAGCGCTGTATGGTGCTATTTAGGTACTGTTGTGGTTGTCCAAATTATAGTATCTTATTGATGTGACATTAAGGGGTTAAAGTTTGTATATATGTGTGTATATACTCCTGCCTGTCTACTACAGGTCATTTATGGTCATATCTGGCTGCTGCACTATCCGGTGTTCAGCGCCCCCATCCAGCATCAGCATACAGGTCTATGGTAGGTAAAATCTAGCCTCAGCTGGGACCATGAACTGTGGATCGGTGCCCAGGACCTCCTTGTCATCTAGTCATATGGGTGTCTACCTGCACCTATTATACAACTGTTGAGGGCATTATTTATGCAGTGTATGGTAGTGGTGGCATTTCATAACATTGGTATTTACACAACTGTATAGAGATGGCTTTTGGGCACCATATAGCATATTTATACCTATACTTTATGACCATACGGGCAAACGCCAACATGAGATGCCACACAGGACATCTGGTTACATTATCAGACAGGTTGTTACTGGAATGGTAGACAATCGGACAAACAATAAAGCTGAAGGTTCACTAACCTTCAAGAGAATTACAGGTAGGTCCTTCAGCTTTTGCTTTTGATCCAGTCAGCACTATCAGACCAGAAGACAGCATAAAGGGGCTCAGTAAAGGTGGCAGTGAAGGTGTGCAGGTGTCTAACAGGGTCACCCAGCTGGTAAAAGGACAGCTGCCCGGCCTCGTAATCCAGATACACCCAAAACTTCTGACAACAAAAATTACAGGACAAACAAACAACATTACTTTCATGAACGGCTAAACACTGGTAATTATTCCTTCTTAAAGTCCAGGAGGCCCTATAGACACCATTTCGATAGGGGTAGGTCGCACCAAACCTCCAGTTCTCCTGTTTACTGGTGTCCACCTCCCAGTAATGTTGGCCAGATGAAAAACTCTGAGTACTTAAAACCTTATTTTCAGGAAACCTCTCTGGGCAATCTGCACCATCTTGGTCTTCATAAATCAATGATGCTGTCTTCAAGTCTTCTGATATACATATATTATTAGCAGCCATATTAACATCCAACGAGAGGTCCACAGGGTCCAGCAAAAACAGCCAGGAGTTGACATGAGATGTCACATCAGATACTTGTTGATGTATGGTCTTCTTGATCAGATCCTCATCTAGGTCACCTGTATCTTCAAACTTCTGATCACAAAGGTCATCGTCCTCTTGACCCCAATTGTTTTGACATTTTGGGTCTTGCAAGACAGTTATATGATCAGTCATCTTACACAGCTCCTCGATTTTACCCATTTTCTTGGACAGATGGTTCTTCTTTATCTCCAGCTGTTGGATCTGGTCCAAGATGAAGACTGATACCTGCTTTTCCTGCCCAGAGATCTCACTGAGGACCCTTCTCTCCACGTCCTCCAGTTGTTTTCTAAGATCTTTGATCAGAGCGTTGACTTTACCTTTTATCTTAGCTGCCTTTCCCTTTTCTTTTTTCAGGCGTTCCTGTAGATTCTGGATTTTTGTTTCAGCCTTCTTCTTCTTAGAGGTCAGTGTCTCCAGAACCTTTGTAAGCTTCTTCTTCTTCTCTTCAGAGGCTTCATCCAGAGACTGAACTTGGTGTCCATTGTGGTCTCCATCAACCCGACAGTAGACACAGATGCACACCTCATCTTTGGGGCAAAAATACTCCAGGATCTTCTTGTGGTTGGAACATTTTCTGTTCTGCAAGGAAGTGGTGGGCTTGATCAAGACGTGTTCTGATGATTTGTTGTGGACTTTCAGGTGCCTTTCACATAGAGAAGCTTCACACAACACACAGGACTTCACAGCAGGCACCGGGCAGTGCAGACAGTAGGTGCAGATGACTCCAGCCTTTTTTTTCTGTCCTGGTGGAGGCTGGAAATGGTTTGCTATACTTTTCAGAGTAACGTTCCTGTAGAATGTTGGCCGATGATTGAACATTTGCCTGCAGTCAGGGCAGCTATAAGAATTCCACTGGGAGTCTAGCACACGATCAATACACTTGAGACAGAAGTTGTGCCCACACCTCAGGGTGACGGGATCTGTGTAGATGTTCAGGCAGATGGAGCATTTCAGCTCGTCTCTCAGATCTGCAGACGCCATTGTGGAACTGAAACGTATCTGTGCACCACAATGTGCTTCCTGTGAGCTCAGACATTTGAGATGGGTGGAGACTCTTTTAACCCCTCACAGACCAGGCAAAGCTTGCAGATTTTTGGGAAGGTGTGGGGTTTCATTGCTATAGTGTGTCTCTTGTCCACATGATAAGATGGCTACAGATTGGACCTTGTAGTTCACCCCCAAGGTTCCTGCACCTGATAGAAATCAGAAAAACCTGATCAAAGAGGATGCTTCCATGATTTGGGAGAAGGATGACCTGATGAGGGTTGAAAAAGGTCCCCTGAAATTAACTGATGACCTTCTGCTCTATCCAGTGAAATTAAGTATTACACAGCAGGGCTGGCATACCCGGGCAAGTTCCGGGGCCCACTGCTCCTGGGAGGGACACAGCTGATTGTAATGAAGGTGAAGCAGAGTGCCATTCGCTCCCTGCTCCACCATTCAGCCACTGGCGCTCCACGGCAGCAGCACAATGTCCTCACACATCACACTGCTTGTCTGTGTAGGAGGAGGAGCGGGGCAGCCTGGGCATCAAACCTCTGCTCCTCCTACACAGCAGTGCAATGTGTCACAGTATCGAGATCATCGAAGGAACCAGGTGAGTATTTACTGTTTGTTTGTATTTCACTTCCTGGGAGGGGGCACATATCTGGGCATAGTCTTGAAAAAGGAGCAATCTAGACGAGTCCACAGGTGCCCCTGACGAAGTGGAGGCGAAACCCGGGTCGGGCGTTTCATGAGAGCACGTGCACATTCTATATGCGTGGTGTTTTATGGATCTTGTGAGTACAATAAATCACGTTACTTAAACTCAGTTGGCGGTATTTCACTATGTTGGGCCATCTCTTCTTTGACTTTTAGTAGATTTGAGCATTGACCTTAGTGGGAACCAAAACTGAGGAATCACATTGATAGATACCTTTTGTCTCCCTCCTGTGAACTGCACTCAAGTTGAAGCAGCGTGGTTTTCTATATTATATACATATCTGGGCATATCTACTGTGAGGGGACACATATCTTGGCATATCTACTATTAGGGGGCACATATCTTGGCATATCTACTGTGAGGGAACACATATCTTGGCATATCTACTGTGAGGGAACACATATCTTGTATATCTACTGTGAGGGGACACATATCTTGGCATATCTACTATTAGGGGCACATATCTTGTATATCTACTGTGAGGGGACACATATCTTGGCATATCTACTATTAGGGGCACATATCTTGTATATCTACTGTGAGGGGACACATATCTTGTATATCTACTGTGAGGGGACACATATCTTGGCATATCTACTGTGAGGGGACATATATCTTGTATATCTACTGTGAGGGGACACATATCTTGGCATATCTACTGTGAGGGAACACATATCTTGTATATCTACTGTGAGGGGACACATATCTTGTATATCTACTGTGAGGGAACACATATCTTGGCATATTGTTGTGCCTTTTCAGAAGTATAAACAGTTATATCTACTTAGTCTAGTTATCATGGATATTCATTGCCTTTAAGAGCAATGTTGGTTTATAGTCACTATTTTTATATGGACTTCTGGGAATGAGACTTCGTTCAGATGAAGTTGTGTTTTTGTAACCCAGGGATCAGCAACCTCCGGCACTCCAGCTGTTGTGAAACTACAATTCCCAGCATGCTCCATTCATTTTGATGAGAGTTCTTAGAAGAGCAGAGCAAGTATGCATGATGGGAGTTGTAGTTTCCCAACAGCTGGAGTGCCGGAGGTTGCCTACCCCTGTTGTAACCAATAGTCAATCGTCATTTAGACCGTTAGAAGATACATGACATCTGTGATAGTAGAGGCTTCATTGTATTTCTTATCTGAACATAAATTCCACAACTTGAGAAGTGTCGAGATGTTCCTCCGAGTCTATATTATAGTTGGTTCATGTATCAAAGTTTGTCCCTCAGCTCCCAGATAAGGCTTCCAGATGTCAGGTATGTATAGGCTTGAAGATCTCAGGCATGTATGAGTTAACCCTTAATGGTATGATGCTTATAGCTTATACAACAGTGCCACCTAGGAATGAGCAGGTAACACTACACAAGTAGCAAAAGTGCATTCTGGGTAGTGTTATGACGTCACGTTCCTTATAGAAACAGAATGTGTCGGCAGATAAGTTTGGCCCATCTAGTCTGCCCAATATACTGAATACTATGGATAGCCCCCGGCCCTATCTTATATGAAGGATGGCCTTATGCCTATCCCATGCATGCTTAAACTCCTTCACTGTATTTGCAGCTACCACTTCTGCAGGAAGGCTATTCCATGCATCCACTACTCTCTCAGTAAAGTAATACTTCCTGATATTACTTTTAAACCTTTGCCCCTCTAATTTAAAACTATGTCCTCTTGTGGTAGTTTTTCTTCTTTTAAATATTCTCTCCTCTTTTACCTTGTTGATTCCCTGCTTCCTCTATACCACCATGACCAACTTAACCCACACCTACTGTGTCCTTCTCCCATAGCATGTAGATTGTGGGCCCTCTCCCCTTCTGTACCAGTTTGTAACTCATCTTGTTTATAATTAGTGCAATTGTCTGTATTATGTATGTGCACCCCTTATCACATGTACAGCGCTATGGAATGAATGGCGCTTTAATAATAAATAATAATAATTATTATTATTTAGCAGTTTCTCTCATATCCCCTCTGTCTCTTCTTTCTTCCAAGCTATACATGTTAAGGTCCTTTAATCTTTCCTGGTAAGTTTTATCCTGCAATCCATGTACTAGTTTAGTAGCTCTTCTCTGAACTCTCTCCAAAGTATCAGTATCCTTCTGGAGATATGGCCTCCAGTACTGCGCACAATACTCCACATGAGGTCTCACTAGTGCTCTGTAGAGCGGCATGAGCACCTCCCTCTGTCTACTGGTAATGCCTATCCCTATACACCCCAGCATTCTGCTAGCATTTCCTGCTGCTCTATGACATGGTCTGCCTACCTTTAAGTCTTCTGAAATAATGACCCCTAAATCCCTTTCCTCAGATTCTGAGGTTAGGACTGTATCACTGATTTTATTACATGACACGGAGGCTCCTATTGCATTCTCTTTCTTTACTGAAATTTCTATAGCAGCACAGAAAAAGAAAAAACCTTTACCACACAGGGTAACTATGGCAACAAGCCCTAATCCAGTATAAGAGTCCTGGCATCCAACAGCTCCTCCTCTTTCTTTGCTGCTCCACATCAGATAAGTAGCACTTTTCTCTTGTGTAGCCTTGATTTATATATCCTGTGAGATTATCGTGTGTTTTTTGTTATTAGACAGGGATTTTCGCCCCCATCTGGGGTCTGGTATCACTGTGTACTTATTGTACAATCGGTTTTTTATTACTCTTGTTACTTCTGTGACCATTCTTTTATTTCGTTCTCGTGGAATTTTTGATCCCTCAGTTCTGCCTTCACTTTTATTTTATCGCTCCCCCTTCTGTGGCGCCCGTTCGTCGCTTTCCTCCCCTCACCTTATTCCGGCCGTCTCTCCTGTAGCCACTCCCCCTCGCCATCTTTGCCTGCCTTCTTCTTCACTGCTCGCCTTTCCCGCGTCTACTCTCGGCGGGACGGCGCGCTCCTTCCGGCTCTTACAGGAAGTCTCGTGAATTATCGCGAGATTACGGCCGTCCTTCCCCTGCACTGTCTGAATCGGCTGCTCCGGTCCAGTACTCTCTGGCTGCGATTATTGTTTCTAGTTCTTCCATTTACTACTCCTTACAGTATATATATTCTACTGGTTGCCTTATATTGCGATTATGGCTGAAGGTAATAACGTTAACCCTTCCTTACCTGGGGGCCCTGAGGAGGTATTATCCCCTCCTTCTCTGATTACCCCAGTTGGGTCTATGCCTCTACAGGCCTCTGATTTGCAGCGCTCTGTGGCAGCTGCTATTCAAGCTGCCATGGGCTCTGTTTCTAGCGCCATTTCTTCCTCTATATCTGAGGCGCTTAAGGGCCACTCATCCAAACGCCATCATCGTCCTCCCCGTCAGCACAGTCACCTTGTGCCTGAGCCCACCGCCTCCAGAAAACCTATGACTGGTGTGCAGATATCCACCACTGAGAGCGCGCATATATCGCGCAAGAGAGCCCATGCCCGCCGGGCAGAAAAGGCGAGGCCTTGGAAGTGCGCCAGAGCGCAACCTGAACCCAATTCTGAATTGGATGTATTTTCTGATGAGGAGGCTAGTATACAGGATGTTTCTTCTGGTGAAGAGGGGCTTGATTTCACAGACGAGGTCCTCCCGGGCACCTCTTCCACATTGGCGGAACCTATGGTCTCTCCTTCAGTTCCCCCTACTCCTACTTCGGCGGTCCTTGACCCGTCCAGAGAGTCCCTGTTTGACCCTGATGCTCTGCATCACCCTCGCTCCGCCGAATGGTTACCATCTGACCATGTGGCGAGATACTTAGAATCCCGGATTTGCCATCCTCTGTCCAAGGAGGCGAGAAATAAATTACGGGCTGAATGTCCCAGGCCCATTATCCCAACCAAAGTGGGCGAGACCCCTTCGGTAGATCCGAAGATGACTCAATTCCTGGCTAAGTCCGGATGGAACCCGCGTAGGGGTTTGGAGTCGGCCTTGAAGGCCTGTCAAGATAAATTACTTGACGTTTTAGGCCCTCTGACAAAAATTTTTGAAATGGCAGAAGCTGCCAGGGCCCAAAATCTGGCCATTGACCCAGAGGAGCTTAGTGGATAGGTTCAGTGAGCCGCGTGTATTACCGGCAATGTCAACACCTCTCTATCCATCGAGAGGAGAAAGGCCATACTGTTTAAAATAGAGCCGAAGCTCTCTAATTTGGCCCTCACGGAGGCCGGCAAGGACGCCCAGGGTCTACTTTTCGGGGACTCCTTTATTAAGGACCTCGGCCGTTTTGTAGGGGCCTTCACTGCACTGGATAAGGCCCAGTCGTCCATGAGACGTGTCTTCCAGGGGCGGGTCTCTTCTAGGGCCGGCAGCTCCAGGGGCCGCCTGTCCAGCCGTGCAACATTTCAGTCCCGCGGTTCTGCGGGTCGAGGCTCCTACCCATTCCGTGCCTCCCAGGACTCAAGACAACCTCCGGCATTCTTCCCGTCCCGCGGTCCCTCTTGGAGATCCAGAGGCCCCAGAGGTTCTTCCTATCGTCGACCCCTCGGTAAGTCAAGCTCTATCTTCTTCAGCAATTTGGATAGGAGGCAGACTCCATCGTTTTTCCCATGTTTGGTTGACTGTCACCACAGACCCTTGGGTCTTATCTACGGTTCAAGGGTTCCATATAGAATTGACTGTTCATCTGTTCAAATTCCTGTTCCCCATCCCATTTGTCTTCTATTTCAGAGACAACGTCTTCTGCACTTGGAACTGTTTTCCCTTTATCGGAAAGGCGCGATAGAACGTGCTCCCTCCACTCCCGCAGGGGTTATCAGCAGCATCTTCCTGGTGGCAAAGAAGGACGGTCAAATGCGCCCGGTGATAAATCTACGTCCCCTGAATCACTATGTCCGCTACCGCTATTTGAAAATGGAGGGCATTCACCTTCTCCGGGACATGCTCCTCTTGAACGATTGGATGGCCAAGCTCGACTTGAAGGATGCCTACCTGACGGTTCCAGTAGCGGATTCTTCCAGGGACCTGCTACGGTTCCATTGGTGCGGCGAAACTTGGAGGTTCACATGCCTTCCATTCGGCCTGTCATCAGCCCCTTGGTGTTTCACCAAACTGATGCGGTCGGTCGTGGCCTTCCTCCGCAGTCGTGGGATTCGTCTAATTATTTATCTAGACGACATCCTTCTCATGCCCCAGGATCGCAACTGTCTGCTGGAGCACCTGTCGACCTCTATGGATCTTCTTTCCCAATTGGGTTTTCTCATCAACCTGGAGAAATCTTGTCTCGTCCCATCCCGCTCCATGGAGTTTCTGGGCTTCCGGGTTGACTCTGCCTCAGAGTCCCTCAGTCTTCCTTCCACCAAGGTTCGTTCTATTCGCAGGGAACTTCACCGGACGTTGACTCTCCCTCAAGTCTCTCTACGCCAACTTGCCCGTGTGATTGGCCTGCTATCCGCTTCCATTCAGGCGGTCTTCACGACTCCGTTACACTACCGAGCTCTTCAACACCTCAAGCTTGCGCACCTTCGTGCCGGTGCTACATACGAGGACCTGATTTTTCTGGACAGGGAGACCAAGGACGAGCTTCGGTGGTGGATCCACAATCTGGATGCCTGGAACGGCAAGGCTATCTTCAGTCCGCTTCCGGACTTCACGATAGAGTCGGACGCCAGTCTCTCGGGCTGGGGTGCCTACTGCAACGGCGTGACCACTGGCGGCCGTTGGTCCCCTGCGGAGGCGAATCTACACATCAATTCGCTGGAGCTACTGGCTGGTTCTTTCGCTATTTGCAGCTTCACGAATGGTATGGCCTACGCGTGTGTGAGACTCCGGATGGACAATATCTCGGCTGTGCGTTATGTCAACGCCATGGGAGGAACACGCTCTTCAGCTCTTTACCATCTAGCGAGGGACTACTGGGAGTTTTGCCTGGAGAAGGGCATCAATGTTGTGGCAGAATATCTTCCTGGTTTGCACAACACTCACGCGGACTGGTCCTCGCGTTTTCTGGTGGATTCCAGCGATTGGAGATTAGACGTGAAGATGTTCTCCTCCATTTCTTCTCGATGGGGTCCTATGTGCATCGACCTTTTCGCTTCTCGCCTGAATACTCAGCTTCCGAGATTCTACAGCTGGAGGCCAGACCCGGACGCGGAGGCGGTGGACGCATTTCTCCAGAAGTGGACCAGTCGTCTGTCATATGCGTTCCCACCGTTCATGATGATCCCTCAAGTCCTTGCTCAACTGCGTCTTCAGAGAGCCGAGATGGTACTTCTGGTTCCTTTCTGGACGGCCCAATCGTGGTTCCCTCAGCTGCTGGAGTGTCTGATCCAACCTCCCTTGCTCCTGCCGTCATTCCCAGACCTTCTACTCGATCCGTCAGGTCGCCAACATCCGCTCGTGTTGGACGGGTCTCTACGCCTGATCGCGTGCAGAGTTTCAGGAGTTCCTGGGATGTCTCTGATGTTCTGGAAGCAACTAGACGTCTTCTGGAGAGCGCATGGGCCCCGGGGACTAGGCGATCCTACCGTGCCGCCTGGCGATCTTGGACTGACTGGTACCTGGCAGGGAACTTGGATCCCGTATCAGCCCCTGTAACTGAGATCTTGAAGTTCCTCACTTCGCTGTTTGAGTCGGGTAAGGCTTACCGAACAATTAACTTGTTCCGTTCTTCCATTTCTGCCTATCATTCGGGTTTGGACGGTCACCCGGCTGGGCAACACCCCTTAGTCTGTCGACTTCTCAGGGGTTCCCGTCTTTTCCGTCCACCTCGTCCTCGTTTTTCTTGTACCTGGGACGTTTCCTTGGTTCTTTCCCTTTTTTCTTCCTGGCCCTCTAATGAGCAGCTGTCCTTGCGACAGTTGTCTGCAAGGTTAGTCACTTTGTTTTGTTTGATTTCATGTAAACGGGTTTCCGATGTCAGGGCATTGGATTATGATGCTAGGTCTTTTACGCCAGAGGGTGTTGTTTTTAACATTTCTCGGCGTACCAAGACCAACATTAGATCGGTTTCTTACCCTAGCTTTCCCGAGGTTCCTGCCCTTTGTCCAGATGCGTGCCTGCAGGTATATGAGGCCCGCACGTTTCCTCATCGCTCTTCGGCATCGCCGGAATTATTTCTGTCGTATCGGCGTCCTTTTGCTCCTGTCACTTGTGTTACCTTATCCAGATGGGTTAAGTGGGTTATGTCCTTAGCTGGAGTGGATACTTCGGTGTTCACGGCTCATTCCACTAGAGGCGCTGCTTCTACATCTATGGTGGTCGCTGGTGCCCGTTTGGAGGATATTCTTTGTGTGGCTAACTGGTCTCGAGTTTCCACATTTTGTGAGTTTTATTTCTGTCCATCCACTCATGTATTTTCTTCCGTTATTCAACAACTTTAAACTTGCAATAGGAGCCTCCGTGTCATGTAATAAAATTGCATGATTTTCCTAGTTTTATGACGTAAAGTCATGATTTTATTAAAGACACGGAGGCGAGTATTGCCCCGCCCATATTGATATTCTCCCACCCTTATTGTCTATTTTATGGTATTTTATTGATATTCTTATTATTACTATTATGCTGTATCATGCTTCATGTTTCTTAATATTTATTGATATATTCTTATTCTGCTTTAAGGCAGTACTGGTCTGTTCTTCTTGTTATGCAGTACATTAGGCTTGCATTGATCTTACATTATCTATGTTTCTCTTTGTCTGTTTTTCCTTAGGATAACAACACTGGCGTCCTTGGTGCCTGAGGTCAAGTTTGGCTCTGTTGCCTTGTTTCTACAATCATCCCGGTTGGATGCTTTCGGATTGGGTTCTTCGTGATTGGATTCGGTCCTGTTGTCATCACGGTTTCTCAGGATGTGGCTTCATCAAAGAAAGAGGAGGAGCTGTTTGATGCCAGGACTCTTATACTGGGTTAGGGGAGGGCTTGTTGCCATAGTTACCCTGTGTGGTAAAGGTTTTTTCTTTTTCTGTGCTGCTATAGAAATTTCAGTAAAGAAAGAGAATGCAATACTCGCCTCCGTGTCTTTAATAAAATCATGACTTTACGTCATAAAACTAGGAAAATCATGCAATTTTATATTCTGCTCTTGGGTTTTTACGCCCCAGGTGCATTATCTTGCACTTATCAACATTACATTTTAGTTGCCAGATTTTTGACCATTCCTCTAGTTTTCCTAAGTCCTTTCCCATTTGGTGTATCCCTCCAGGAACATCAACCCTGTTGCAAATCTTTGTGTCATAAGCAAAAAGACACACCTTACCATCGAGGCCTTCTGCAATTTCACTGATAAAGATATTAAACAATATGGGTCCCAGAACAGATCCCTGAGGTACCCCACTGGTAACAAGACCTTGGTCTGAATATACTCCATTGACTACAACCCTCTGTTGTCTGTCACTCAGCCACTGCCTAATCCATTCAACAATATGGGAGTCCATGCTCAATGACTGCAGTTTATTGATAAGCCTTCTATGTGGGACAGTATCAAAAGCCTTACTAAAGTCCAGATAAGCGATGTCTACTGCACCTCCACCGTCTATTATTTTAGTCACCCAATCAAAAAAAATCAGTAAGATTAGTTTGACACGATCTCCCTGAAGTAAACCCATGCTGTTCTTCATCTTTCAATCCATGGGATTTTAGATGTTCCACAATCCTCTCCTTAAGTATGGTTTCCATTAATTTCCCCACTATTGATGTCAGGCTTACTGGCCTATAGTTGCCCGATTCCTCCCTACTACCTTTCTTGTGAATGGGCACAACATTTGCTAATTTCCAATCTTCTGGGACGACTCCTGTTGCCAGCGATTGGTTAAATAAATCTGTTAATGGTTTTGCTAGTTCACCGCTGAGCTCTTTTAATAGCTTTGGGTGTATCTCATCAGGCCCCTGTGACTTATTTGTATTAATTTTAGACAGCTGACTTAGAACCTCTTCCTCTGTAAAGACACATGCATCAAAAGATTCCTTCATTTTCCTTTGTAAAAACTGAACAGAAGTATTCATTGAGGCAGTCAGCTAGTTCTTTATCTTCTTCCATATACCTTCCTTTTGTTTTTAATTTTGTAATTCCTTGTTTTAGTTTCCTTTTTTCATTTATGTATCTGAAGAATGCCTTATCGCCTTTTTTCCCTGACTGAGCTAATTTCTCTTCTGCCTGTGCTTTAGAAGCTCTTATAACTTGTTTGGCCTCTCTCTGCCTAATCTTATAAATTTGTCTGTCATCCTTGTTTTTTTTTTTTATAATTCCTAAATGCTATCTTTTAGTTTTTAATGATTTTGGCCACTTCTGCTGAGTACCACAGTGGTCTCTTCCTTTTTTTGCTTTTACTGACAAGCCTAATGCAATTTTCTGTTGCCTTCAATAGTGCCACTTTTAAGTAGTCCCATTTCTCCTGGACTCCAATGAAACTGTTCCAGTCTGATAGGGACTCGTATACCACTAATCTAATTTTAGAAAAGTCAGTTTTTCTAAAATCTTAAACTTTTGTTTTTGTGTGGTGTGACTCAGTCACTGTACTTATAGTAAACCACACTGACTGGTGATCACTAGATCCCAAGCTTTCCCCTACAGTAATATCATATACCAAATTCCCATTTGTGAATACTAAATCTAAAATGGCCTCCCTCCGGGTTGGCTCCTCAACTACTTGCTGTAGAGATAATCCCAGTAGGGAATTTAGAATATCTGTACTCCTGGCAGAACTAGCTATTTTAGTTTTCCAGTTTACATCAGGAAGATTGAAGTCTCCCATAATGATAACTTCCCCCTTCAATGTCATTTTAGCTATTTCCTCAACTAGTAGATCATCTAAATCTTTGATTTGGCTAGGTGGTCTATATATCACACCTACACGAGTTACCTCAAAGTTACTATCAAATTAGATTTTATGCTATCTTTCACATACAGGGCCACCCCTCCCCTCTTCTTGCCTTCTCTGTCTTTCCTGTATAGAGAGAACCCTGGTATTGTTATATCCCAGTCATTACTCCCCTTGAACCACAACTCAGTAACAGCCACTACATCTATATTCTCAGATGCCATTATAACCTCAAGTTCATTGATCTTATTCCCTTATCAATGTACATGCCTATCCGACAATGATTGGAAAGTTCCAAACTAGGAAGGTGTGTTCATCTGATAACTTTTTGGTTAAGAAACCACATACCAAAGAGAAAAAAAAAAAGGAAGAAAGAAAGAACAAAGAAAGAGAGCCGGGAGAAGGATCTTGATATCAAAAAAACCCTTGAGAGCTGACTTCCCCTAGACTCTGCCTATAACCTACATTCTAGAATCTAGGGTAATGTATGATTTTTATGCGTGTGTAGTATTGATGAATTGATTCGCTTGATATCTAGCCAAAATCCGCATTTTGTGTGGATATAGTGTTAAGGTGCTACATCAATATTGGGGCTGTTCAGTTACGATGCATATAACTGAATAAAGGATCTAATATTGAATTCGGAGAAAACTTCTCCGGTGGGAATCTTTATATTCCCTAGTTTGATATCAAACCGATGAATTTATAAGCTTTATTGCAATACTACCAATACAATCCGAGATTGGTCATAGTTTTAAGAGAGCAAGGGCTCATATCTGTCATTTTCTTGAATTAATTTCTGTGCATAATCAATTGATTGGTATATCTCTCATAAATTGAAAGCAGTATTGCATAATATTCTTGTGTTGGTTGAATAGTGTTTTGTTGGCACCATCTAGTGGCGAATTTTGGGTACTGCATATAATTGTGTATCATTAAAATTTATATTTATAATTTTTTTATTGTATTAAAATTTTTGTATCATAAATCATTTATATTTTTGCACGCTTGACGCTTGTACCCTGTTCTTTCTGATTGCACAAAATAATTAGGTTCTCAGTCGAACTTTTTTGAGGTGTTTATATGTCCACCTCACGGATCAATATCATTTGAATAATTTTTCTTTTGATCCATTAGTTATTTTTATATAAAAGCATTTATATATAACCTACTACTGTGAGGGGACACATATCTTGGCATATCTACTGTGAAGGGCAAAAGAAAAGGGCTTGGTACTGTATTAGCCAGTAGTAAGAAGTCTTGATGCTCTCAAAAAGAGAAGCCATATACAGTCAGGTCCATAAATATTGGGACATTAACACAATTCTAACATTTTTGGCTCGCATATGTGCCTCCCACTTGTTAAGGGATCAAAAGTAATGGGAAATAATAATAATCATAAATCAAACTTTCACTTTATAATACTTGGTTGCAAATCCTTTGCAGTCAATTACAGCCTGAAGTCTGGAACGCATAGACATCACCAGATGCTGGGTTTCATCCCTGGTGATGCTCTGCCAGGCCTCTACTGCAACTGTCTTCAGTTCCTGCTTGTTCTTGGGGCATTTTCCCTTCAGTTTTGTCTTCAGCAAGTGAAATGCAGCTCAATCGGATTCAGGTCCGGTGATTGACTCGGCCATTGCAGAACATTCCACTTCTTTCCCTTAATAAACTCTTTGGTTGATTTTGCAGTATGCTTTGGGTCATTGTCCATCTGCACTGTGAAGCGCCGTCCAATGAGTTCTGAAACATTTTGATGAATATGAGCAGATAATATTGCCCGAAACACTTCAGAATTCATCCTGCTGCTTTTGTCAGCAGTCACATCATCAATAAATACAAGAGAAGCAGTTCCATTGGCAGCCATACATGCCCACGCCATGACACTACCAGCACCATGCTTCACTGATGAGGTGGTATGCTTAGGATCATGAGCAGTTCCTTTCCTTCTCCATACTCTTCTCTTCCCATCACTCTGGTACAAGTTGATCTTGGTCTCATCTGTCCATAGGATGTTGTTCCAGAACTGTGAAGGCTTTTTTAGATGTCGTTTGGCAAACTCTAATCTGGCCTTCCTGTTTTTGAGGCTCACCAATGGTTTCCATCTTGTGGTGAACCCTCTGTATTCACTCTGGTGAAGTCTTCTCTTGATTGTTGACTTTGACACACATACACCTACCTCCTGGAGAGTGTTCTTGATCTGGCCAACTGTTGTGAAGGGTGTTTTCTTCACCAGGGAAAGAATTCTTCCGTCCTCCACCACAGTTGTTTTCCGTGGTCTTCCGGGTCTTTTGGTGTTGCTGAGCTCACCGGTGCGTTCCTTCTTTTTAAGAATGTTCCAAACAGTTGTTTTGGCCAGGCCTAATGTTTTTGTTATCTCTCTGATGGGTTTGTTGTGTTTTTTCAGCCTAATGGTGGCTTGCTTCACTGATAGTGACAGCTCTTTGGATCTCATCTTGAGAGTTGACAGCAACAGATTCCAAATGCAAATAGCAGACTTGAAATGAACTCTGGACCTTTTATCTGCTCATTGTAATTGGGATAATGAGGGAATAACACACACCTGGCCATGGAACAGCCGAGAAGACAATTGTCCCATTACTTTTGGTTCCTTAACAAGTGGGAGGCACATATGCAAACTGTTGTAATTCCTGCACCGTTCACCTGATTTGGATGTAAATACCCTCAAATTACAGCTGACAGTCTGCAGGTAAAGCACATCTTGTTAGTTTCATTTCAAATCCATTGTGGTGTTTTATAGAGCCAAAAGTGTTAGAATTGTGTCGATGTCCCGATATTTATGGACCCGACTAAAATATATTGTAATATGATACCTTTTAATGGCTAACTAAAATGTATGATGTTATAAGGCAAGCCTTCGAGACTCTGAGGTCCTTTCTTCAGGCCAAGAATGAAAATAACCTCTAAAGAAACATGGACACAGGGAAGAACAGAGAGGTGGAGTAATAAATTGCATAACACCAACAAACAGAGGAATGGTCTTTTAAAAGGAGTCCTTAAAGAGGACCTTTTATTGGTTTATATTAATTGGAATAAATACCTTTATTTGCGGGGCTGTGTCACGGCTGAGGATGGGGGAAACCCTCAGACGTGCGAGGCCAGAAGATGTTTGGTCACTGCTCGGCCAGGACCACAGGATCAGGTCACCTCCTATCGCGTCCCTAATTCTGATCCTGACTCCTAACTGTATGAGCCGACCCTGATGGTAGGAGGGCTCATACTCCGCAACCTTGGGGTCCCTACTAGCCCTCAGGGTGGCCCTGAACTAGGAGCAGGGTAAGACGACCTGTTCCTCCTAGGCACGGACGAACAGGAGTCTCACTGGCCAAGCTGCAAGGAGAAGAGGAACATAAACAGACATATGGATATGACAGGTGAACCAAGCAGTTCCACACTAACCTGCCACAGCCTTGCTGACTGGAACCCGTGCTCAAATACGCTGTCCACACCAACTCTAGGGAGACAGCACACACATCAAAACACACAGGTAACCAGGACATCCATAGCTGCAATAAATATCAAGAGCATAAAAACATCAACTTAACATCAGACATTCTTTTTAGGACCGCAAGGGTGGCCCTTACTGGAAAGATGGTATATAAACTAGGAGGATGACTCCAGCAAACCGCATGGCTGAAGTACCCCTCAGTAACTGCCTTCCAGCAGGAAACTAAATAGCCCAAGCGGCCACACCCACACTAGGAAAGGGGTTAACCCTTCCATCACCAAACAAGGTAAGTGTCACTTAAAGGGGAAGTGTACACACCACAAACTCCCTCATACCAAACATAGAAAGTGCACACTAAAACCACACCTTGCCAGAGGCAACCGCATGCCGTGACAGCGAGCGCGTAGCAACCGCTCAGTCCGCTCCACTGCCAACAACCTTATGTTGCCAACGGCAACCACACGTGAGGCAAGATACAGAGCCCACACCTGTGGTTGACAACATAAAACAAACCGCTGACAACTGCATGCGAAGCAAGGAGTCACGACCACAACCATGGTCGTGACAGGCTGATGCTGCCACCCTGCCTGATTTTGGCCGTGCCCCACTGTAATTTTCGCGCTCAGTATGCTAATACTGAGTATCGGTACAGGGAGGAGGAGACGCCAGGGATTCTCGATGGGTGTCTCCTTCTCCCAGGCTGTGACACCCTCCGCTGTGATGAAAAAAAAAACTGAGCAGATATGTGTTTCTTTCAAGAGACGCATTTTAAGGAAGGATGTGTTCCCAGTCTGCCCCGAGCCCACTTTCATTCCTGGTATAACAGTCCTTATGTGAAGGCGTCACGGGGGGTGGGGATTGCGATCTTCAAAAATGTACCATTCATACACATACTCACCCAGACAGACACAGAAGGCCGATATGTCTTTGTGAAGGGAAGGAAGAGATTTGGTAACACTGGTTAGTCTACATGGTCCTAATAGAGGACAGCAAAAGTGGATGGAGAAGACCCTGAGAAGATTAAACATGTTTGCTGAGGGGATTAGATTAGTAGGGGGGGGGGATTTAAATCTGGCACTATACCCGGCACTAGATACATCGGGCACTCTCAAGCCTCCTTAGGACGCATTAATAAAATGATCTCTGAGTCATGCCTGGTTGATACCTGGCGTCTACTCAACCCGACAGAGCGCGATTATACTTTTTTCTCAGCCCCGCATAATTCCATCCAACGTTTAGATTATATCTTTATCTCAGAAAACCACATTGAATTGCTACATCAGGCAGGCATAGATTCTATTACGGTGTCAGATCATGCCCCTGTCTCGGCCTCCGTGTCTTCTGTCAGCTTGCCCCCAAGACAGTGGACGTGGCGGTTGAATGAAACTTTGTTAGACAAAGGGGAGGCTTTAAAGGCCCTCCAGCGAAAGCTCCAATTGTTCTTTCAAGAGAATAAACCAGGGGACACATCGGTGGAGGCGGTTTGGGAAACAAATAAAGCTGTCATGAGACGGGAGCAGAATCAAGAAAGACAGACAGAAGATATTACATTCTCTGCTGGCTCAGATAGCTACTATAGAATCCCTTCATAAAAGGTCTAAGGCGAGACAGGCACATGCGGATCTGCAGAGGTTGAGGGGGATATTGAAAGATCATCTCAATGTATGTAATGCAAAGACATATCAGTATTACAAGTACTGCTTCTATGCTCACGGGGATAAGGGTACCAAACTCATGGCTAGACTCATAAAGCAAAGGAGAGACTCTGCATTTGTCACCTCCATCAAATCAAAAGGCGGTAAAACAGTCTCAAGAACAAAAGACATAGCTATAGCGTTCCAGGAGTTTTATCAGGATCTATATGGGCTTCAGAAATATGGGGGGTTGGTAAGACCGAGTCCAGGTTCAGAGATGGATAGCTTCTTATACAAGCTGCATCTACCCCGGCTGTCTGGGGAGGAGGCAGAAACCCTACTTAGGCCGGTTACAGAGGAAGAAGTGGGAAAAGTGATTCAATCAATGCCTTTGGGTAAGAGCCCCGGCCCAGATGGTTTTCCCGTGGGATACTTCAATAAGTTTATGCCTGTCTTATTACCGCAGATCACTAGTTGGTGTAACTCCATTATGTCAGGTTCACGCCTTCACTAAAATTCCTTAGAGGCAACAATAGCTATACTTCCAAAATAAGGGAAGGATCCTCATCAATGTGGGAGCTACAGACCCATTTCGCTTCTTAATGTGGACGTGAAGATATGGGCAAAGTTATTGGCCTTGAGATTGAGTCCCATTCTACCTAAGCTTATACACCCTGAACAAGCAGGATTTGTCCCGAACAGGGAGGGGAACCATAATTCCTGTAGGCTTATATCCATAATACAGATGGCCAAAAAGACAAACACTTAGTGTTATCCGGATATGATGTGGAGAAGATTTTTCTCGTCCAAAAAATATACTCAATTGGTAGTTGTAAAGAAGAAGACACTATCACTGAAGCCAACTACCTAAAACATAACTTTTAATTTCAACATAATTAAATAGAGGTCCCTGACATGGGGACTAATAAAGACATAGACAAACACAGAAAAAAGAGAGCAACTGCGGACCAGGTAGGGGATTGATGCTTCTAAGGTGAGGGGAGGCAAAACCATATGGGTCCCTAGTGTGTCCCTCAAGTATTCTCAGCCCAGAGATGCACCCAGATGGTAGGAGCACTCTGTCTCCGTACCTAACCTACCTGTCCTTATAGTGCCCTTACTGCAGGTGAAATGGACCCATATGGACGTCTGGGTCGTTAAAATTTGCAAAATACACTTAATAAATTACATTCCTTGTCCCGACGCGTTTCCCCTTATATTTCAAAGGTTCGTCAGGAGACAAAGGCAAAAAAGAGAGCGTGTCACCACAGATATACAGCAACTGCAAACCAAAACCAAAATCAAACCAAAAACTGGAGCCTTCGACAAGGTCGATTGGGTCTTTTTACAGAAAACCTTATTGCGCTTTGGAATACCGGAGAGGTTTCAACAAGCAATCGCGCCTTTATATAGCGAACCTAGCCCCAGGGTTAGAGTTAATGGGACGCTGCCGGACCCCTTCCTTATTAGACAATGTGCCCTCTGTCCCCCACCCTATACATCTTTGTTATGGAAACCCTCTTTCAGGCCATCAGGGACCACCCAGGCATAAAATATGTCCAGATTGGAGACAGGGGGCCAAGCTATGTAAACACAGCATTTGCAGATGATCTTCTCATCATGGTCACAACCCCTGTCAAGGCCTTCCCGCACCTGCTGCAGTTATTTGACCTTTATGAGAGCTTGTCTAACTTTAAGGTTAACTACTCCAAATCTGGAGCCATGAACATCTCGGCCCCTCAAACAATGGTTTCAACCCCCAAAACCTCAACCCCATTTACATGGCAAGGGTCTAACATTACCTACCTTGGGGTTAAGATACCCTCCCAATCGGGTAAGCTGTTTTAGTTAAATTACTTGCCATTGCTTAAAGACATCCAAACACACTTAAAGGCCCTTAGGATCCCATATGTCATATGGATGGGATGGAAAAATTTACTAAAAAACCTTTATTATGCCCAAACTATTATATGTTCTTCAAATGCTTCCCATTTTTCTGCCCTGCTCTTTTTTCTCTGCAATAAGAAAGACTTTTTCTGACTTCCTGTGGAATGGGAGGAAACCTAGAATAGCTTACCCAAGATTAATACTAAGTAAAGAGCATGGTGGATTTGGCCTCCCAGATGCCCTTACATACTATAGAGCAATACACCTAAAGAGATGGCTCCAAATTCAGATCCCCAACTATAGAGCTCTAGGCAATGAAATAGAACTAGCTTGTCTCACGCATTCACAGAGAGCAGGTCTATGGTGTCTTAACGCCTCGCCTATAGAAGACAACCCTCCCTTGAGAGGAACAGTGTCTGTGATACGGACTTTAAATAGCGACCATGATCTCCTTGGACAACCCTCCCTAAATATGCCAGTAGAGCTCATCCCTTTTTCTGTCAGACCCGGGGTAACTGACCTCGCCCCAATCTGGGAAATGTTTAAGAATTTCACGGTTAGGGACTTCTTGGGAGATATATCTAAGACGGGGGAGTACCCTCCACATACAGTGCCTTGCAAAAGTATTCACCCCCTTTGACTTTTTTCCTGTTTTGTTACATCACAGCCTTAAGTTGAATGTTTTGTTAATGTGAATTGTATGTGATGGATCAGAACACAATAGTCTAAGTCGGTGAAGTGAAATGAGAAAAATATATAAATAAAACTATTGTTTAGAAATAGAAAACAGAAAATTGCCATGTGCGTATGTATTCACCCCCTTTGTTAGGAAGCCCATAAAAAGCTCTGGTGCAACCAATTACCTTCAGAAGTCACATAATTAGTGAAATGATGTCACCTGTGTGCAATCTAAGTGTCACATGACCTGTCATTACATATACACACCAGAGGTATCACTAACCAAACACTGCCATGAAGACCAAGGAACTCTCCAAACAAGTAAGGGCAGTGACGTAGCTATCAGGGAAGCAGCTGCTTGGGGCCCGAGCTCAGAAGGGGCCCAGAAGCAGTCACTGTACTTCGTCACCCCGGGCCCCTGTCAGAGCAGCAGGCCATGTGGCGGACTCGGCTCTAGATAAACAAGGCACTTCATCTCGCGGTGTGGTTGGTGGACAGATGGCCACGCCCCTCCCTTCTTTCTACTGGCTACTGTACCAGCCTGTCATTAGTGCGTCACCACCTACTTTTTACCGTTAGCCGCCTGTGATTGGCTACTGTATGTGTGGCTCAGGCGGTTTTTTGGCCCCTTGTCATTACGCTCCGCCTCCGCTGGCTTCCTATTGGCGGAGGACTCTGTCACTGGGCTAGTTGTGGGCTGTGATTGGCTGCCTCCTCCAGCTGTTCCTGCTTCATTCACCATTTTGTCTCCTGGAGTAAGGGGGCCAGGCAGCAGTGTGTGGATGTCCGTGAGTGATGGCCAGGTGAGTGTCCACGGCTCCCCTCCGGTCACCTCGAGCGCCGCCTGGACGTCATTGCTTCCCCGGTGTGTGTGTGCCCTAAGTCCTCCATGCAGCAGCGCCCCCTCCTGTCCTTCCGGGGCAGTACTGTGTGCTGGGACTTGTAGTGCTCCCCTCACATTCATAGCACAGGGCTGCACATGTTACATCCATGTGACACCACGCATACTACACGCTTACTACAGCTCCTGTGACATCCGTGTGACGAGTACCTGATGTGCTGCACACTCTGCATAGTACGTAGGCGGATATTACACGACAGTACCAGGCCGCTACTTCTAAGACGTGTTATGTACATGTTACATGCTCCGCACAGGACATATAGGGCTTTGTGTGTGACTCCTGCTCTGTACGTAGTGCACGTGATATATTACATACATGTTATGTTCATATTACATTCTCCGCAGTACGTGTAACGTATCGCGTGCACCTTACGGTGAATATCGCTCCATGCATATTACATGTGACATATTACATACTCCATAGTATGTGTGGCGAATATTGCTCTGTACATATTATATACTCAGCATAGGAAATGCATACACAGAATTTCTACATTTCATGTGAACCTTGTATGTTTCCCACATCAGGTATGTCATATAATTCAAGGTTCGCACATGTGTCCTTCAACTGTACCCCCCCCCCCTTCCCGGTACTGTGTAACGCTGCGTGTCCGTGTGGTCTATGTGGATCTGATGGGGATCTTTTCTCGGCTCCGATTAACTGTGACGTGACAATTGCCGTGTTGTTTGGAAATGAGGGGGATTCTGGGGGTGCATGGGGTTTAGAGGGTGTGTGAGGGGGATTCTGGGGGTTCAGAGGGTTTTGGGGGTATTCTTGGGGTTTGTAGGGTGTGTGGGGGAGATTCTGGGGGTTCAGAGGGTTTTGGGGGGATTCTTGGGGTTTGGAGGGTGTGTAGGGGTGATTCTGGGGGTTCAGAGGGTTTTGGGGGTATTCTTGGGGTTTGGAGGGTGTGGGGGGATTCTGGGGGTTTGAAGGGTGTGTGGGGGTAGGATTCTGGGGGTTCAGAGAGTCTGTGGGGGGGGGGGATTCTGGGGGTTTGGAGGGTGTGGGGGGGGATTCTAGGGGTTCGGTAAATCAGACATGTCTATTACAATTGCAGCGCAGATTTTAAAGGGGTTGAGTTGAATATAAACTCCGTCAGCAACTGGAAATGATAAAAAACAATAAAGTTGTGCTAAAAATGACAGGCAAATAAATACAGCAAATAAAAAGTCACAAAATAGCCGTATGAGAGGGGTTTACACAGGAGGAGGGGGTTTGTGAAGAAGTGTGTAAGTGTGGGGGTCCCATACAAATATTTTCTGTGGGGCCCAGTCAGTTCTAGCTACGCCTCTGAGTAAGGGACAATGTTGTTGAGAAGTACAAGTCAGTGTTAGGTTATAAAAAAATATCCAAATCTTTGATGATCCCCAGGAGCACCGTCACATCTATCATAACCAGATGGAAAGAGCATGGCACAACAGCAAACCTGCCACGAGACGGCCGCCCACCAAAACTCACGGACCGGGCAAGGAGGGCATTAATCAGAGAGGCAGCACAGAGACCTAAGGTAGGCCTGGAGGAGCTTCAGAGTTCCACAGCAGAGACTAGAGGATCTGTACATAGGAGGACAATAAGCCGTACGCTCCATAGAGTTGGGCTTTATGGCGGAGTGGCCAGAAGAAAGCCATTACTGTCAGCTAGAAACAAAAAGGCACGTTGTGAGTTTGTGAAAAGGCACGTGGGAGATAAAATGTATGGAGGAAGGTGCTCTGGTCTGAGCAGACTAAAATTTTACTTTTCGGCCATCAAAGAAAACGCTATGTCTGGCGCAAACCCAACACATCACATCACCCAAAGAACACCATCCCCACAGAGAAACATGGTGGTGGCAGCATCATACTGGGGGGACTGGGAAACTGGTCAGAGCTGAGGGAAAGATGGATGGTGCTAAATACAGGGATATTCTTCAGCAGAACCTGCCCCACTGTGTGCGTGATCTGAGGCTAGGACGGAGGTTCACCTTCCAGCAGGACAATGACCCCAAACACACGGCTACAGCTTGACACTTGACTGGTTTAAGGGGAAACCGAATGGCCGAGTCAAAGCCCTGATCTCAATCCAATAGAAGATCTGTGGTCAGACGTAAAGATTGCTGTTCACAAGCGCAGACATCCGACCTGAAGGAGCCGGAGCAGTTCTGCAAGGAGGAACGGGCAACAACCCCAGCGGTAAGATGTGGCAACTGCTCATAGAGACTTATCCAAAGTACTGACTTTAGGGGGGTGAATAGTTATGCACATTGACTTTTTCTGGTATTTTGTCCTATTTGTTAATAAAAAAATAAAACAAAACATCTTCAAAGTTGTGGACATGTTCTGTAATTACATGATGCAAATCCTCAAACAATCCTTGTTAATTCCAGGTTGTGAAGCACCAAAACACGAAAAAAAGTCAAGGGGGATGAATACTTTTGCAAGGCACTGTAATCCGCATGCCCTCAAACGTAGTAACTTTCTAGACAAATTGGAAGTTCATTCTGCTGGAAAATTACTATCTAAGAAAATAAGTGTAGATGGGGAACAGACATGGTTTGAGAAACTAATGGATAAAGACTCTGTACCGAGGAAATAATATGCTCAATCAAAAATATTTTAGCACGCCCCTTTACGCTGACTCCAGAGATATTTTAGCACGCCCCTTTACGCTGACTCCAGAGGCCGTCCTCTTATGGCTGCCTACTCCAGACTGGAAGCCCTCTAAATGGGACCTGGTCACTCATCTGATCCAGTCCCAATGAAATGGTTAAGTGAAGATCCCCCCACATGGGAGCAATTCGATCAGATATGTCGATTGGAGGAGCTTGCTAGTTGGGAGGACAGGAAACATGAGAAATTCCTAAGAATGTGGAGTCCCTGGAGAACACATAAGTTAAATAATTTCCCTAGAGGTGAAGTATAAGTATTGGGTGCTCTCTGAAGTGAGATCTTCCCCGACAACTAGGTATGCATAGGTCATCTTCTGTTCTAGTTGTAATATGTCCTGTTTTATCATATAAAGTACTGTCTCATGAATAAAGCCCGAATATGGCTTAAATAGCCAGAAAACCAGGTGTGCTGGTTGGAGGGGGAGTGAGGGGATTATAGCCACTGCCCTCTCCCTTCAACTCCTTTCCTTCAGACCTCCCCCCCCCCAGCCAACCACCCTTCCTCCACCTTTTTGGACCCCCTCCCATCCTTACCTGTGAGGAGGACTGGTTGCTTCCACGTGCAGAGCTGCCTAGGGGGATAAGAGGGAGGGGCTTTATTATACACTACACTGTTCTACCATAGATGGTAATGGTACGATCCTGCCTATGATATGCCATCATGGCTGAGCAGCCTGACAGGAAAACCCACCAATATGTAGTATATACAAGTGCCAGAGCGTAATGTGTAATAAGGCCCCGCTCCCTCCCCTCCCAAGCAGCTTTACAAGTGGAGGAAACCATATCTGCTCATATTTTAGGACAGGTTGCTGGCGGCCATTTTAAATCATTCCAGGAGAACTCCTTTAAGGACTCCTTCTCCAAGACCATTCCTCTGTTTGTTGGTGTTATGCAATTTATTACTCCACTTCTCTGTTCTTCCCTGTGTCCATGTTTCTTTAGAGATTATTTTCATTTCTGGCTTGAAGGGACCTCAGAGTCTCGAAGGCTTGCCTTATAACATCATGTATTTTAGTTAGCCATTAAAAGGTATCAAATCACAATATTTTATACTGTTTCTCTTTTCTAGAGCATCAAGACTACTTTGAGGGGGGAACATATCTTGGCATATTTACTATGAGGGGGCACATATCTTGGCATATCTACTATAAGGGGGCACATATCTTGGCTTATCTACTATGAGGGGGCACATATCTTGGCATATATATATTGAGGGAAGCACATATCTTGGCATATCTACTATGAGGGGCACATATCTTGGCATATCTACTATGAGGGGGCACATATCTTGGCATATCTACTATGAGGGGGCACATATTTTGGCATATCTACTATGAGGGGGCACATATTTTGGCATATCTACTATGAGGGGGCACATATCTTGGCATATCTACTATGAGGGGGCACATATCTTGGCATATCTACTATGAGGGGGCACATATCTTGGCATATCTACTATGAGGGGGCATATACCTGGTCATAACTGCTGTGAGGGGGCATATCTGGGCGTAGCAACTGTGAAGCTTTTCCAGAGTCTAATTGTCCACACATCTCATCTGTCCTTCTTCTCATCTCCTGGTATGTTGCACTGAACGTTACTGTCTCTATTTCCCTTCTGGGTTTATTGAGTATTTCTTTACATTCACTATTTCAATCCAGTATCTGGTTCTTCTATGATTAGGTCGGATGTAGCCCCCTCCGCTCTCCTTCACACCTGATTGAACTCTAAGACCTCTTTCACATGAGGGTGACGGATTAGGTCCGGATGCGTTCAGTGAAACTCGCACCATTTTGCAAGTAAGCTCAGTCAGCTTTGTCTGCGATTGCGTTCAGTTGTTCAGTTTTTTCCACGCGAGTACAATGCGTTTTGATGCATTTTTCACTGGCGTGATAAAAACTGTAGGTTTACAAACAACATCTCCTAGCAACCATCAGTGAAAAACGCATCGCATCCACACTTGCTTCCAGATGCAATGCGTTTTTCACTAAAGCCCCATCCCCTTCTATGGGGCCCAGGGCTGCGTGAAAAACGCAGAGTATAGAACATGCTGCGATTTTCACACTCATGTACACAGACCCATTGAAACAAATGGTCCGGATTCAGTGCGGTTGCTATGCGTTCACGTCACTCATTGCACCCGCGCAGAAAACTCGCTCGTGTGAAAGGGGCCTAAGTGGTATCTTGTCTTTCAGACCTTGGTCTTTTCAATGCAACATCTTTTAAGTGCGAATCTATAAAAGAAACCTGACATGAGTCCAGCATTTTGTCTGCTATAACCACTCCCCTAATCGCTTCAACAGATAAACCCCTGTAACTCCATATTATGAGCATGCGCATAGTAGTACCAGTCTTCCGACGCCCTTTCCATTCTCCTAGTGCAGTGGTGGGCAACCTTTTTTGTCAACTGAGCCAAATATCGCCAAAACCACGATTGAAATTTCTTTCGAGAGCCACACTTTTAAAACCTAAAATATATGCATCAACAGTACCAGTGAGGACTATTAGGCTCATGCACACGACCGTGTGCCCGCAAAAAAGTAGCGCATGCTGAAGTGAATGGGTCCATGATGCGTGCTGCACACGACCGTGTGCAGCCCGCAACAAGGACTTATTCACTTCTATGGGACCAGGATCCGGGCGCATGCACTACTTTTTTGCGGTGCGGAGGCACAGCCAGAAGCACCATGGAAGCACACAGTAGCACTCATATCCCGGATCCTGGACCCATTGAAGTGACTGGGTCCATGATGCGGGCTGCACACGGCCGTGTGCAGCCCGCATCATGGACCCAGTCACTTCAGCATGCGCTACTTTTTTGCGGTGCGGGCAGTCGGATGCGGATCGCGAACCCCATTCAAGTGAATAGGTCCGCGATCCTCATGCAGCTGCCCCATGGTCTGTGTCCGTGCATTGCGGACCGCTATTTGCGGTCTGCAGCACAGGCACGGCGCCCTTGCATTCGTGGGCATGAGCCCAGAGTGTGTTTTTGAATACTTTTATATGTACTTTCTTTTATTTGGATCTTGATTATTATTTCATTTTATCTTTATCATTTTTTACTTTTCTTAAACTTGTCTGCAGATGTGGATGTAATGTGGATGACGCACCTATGGGGGATATCTGTGGATGACGCACTTATGGGGGATATCTGTGGATGACGCACTTATGGGGGATATCTGTGGATGACAAATATAGAGCATAAGATGCTATATATGTGTCATCCACAGATATCCCCCATAAGTGCCCTCCACAGATATCCCCCATAAGTGCGTCATCCACAGATATCCCCCATAAGTGCGTCATCCACAGATATCCCCCATAAGTGCCCTCCACAGATATCCCCCATAAGTGCCTTCCAGTAAGTAATGTATTAGTGGGGGGAAGGAAGGGGGCAGGGACACTTGCGGCGGGGCCGGTGCAGTGCACACACCGGGGGCAGCTCCTACCTTTCTGCTGCAGGACATTCCGTTCCTCCTGAGCGGCGGCCTCTTCACCACTCCACCCCTCCTCACAGTCGGCAGCCGAACTAGAGCCGCGCTGCCCGCCCTTCTGCTGCTGTGCGCAGCGTGACATCTCTCCCTCCGTCATGCCTTCCTGCCCCGCCTGCCTGCTTCATTTATAAAGTGGAAGGAGCAGACAGACGGGGCAGCAGGCGCATGACGGACAATTTACAAGCAGCTTGAGCGGCGCGATATGGCTGCACGGCCGCCCACCCGCCAGCCCGAACCAAAGAGCCGCATTGAAGGTTCAAAAGAGCCGCATGTGGCTCGCGAGCCGCGGCTTGCCGACCACTGTCCTAGTGTACAGTCGTGGCCAAAAGTTTTGAGAATTACATAAATATTGGAAATTGGAAAAGTTGCTGCTTCAGTTTTTATAATAGCAATTTGCATATACTCCAGAATGTTATGAAGAGTGATCAGGTGAATTGCATAGTCCTTCTTTGCCATGAAAATTAACTTAATCCCAAAAAAAACTTTCCACTGCATTTCATTGCTGTCATTAAAGGACCTGCTGAGATCATTTCAGTAATCATCTTGTTAACTCAGGTGAGAATGTTGACGAGCACAAGGCTGGAGATCATTATGTCAGGCTGATTGGGTTAAAATGGCAGACTTGACATGTTAGAAGGAGGGTGATGCTTGAAATCATTGTTCTTCCATTGTTAACCACGGTGACCTGAAAAGAAACGCGTGCAGCCATCATTGCGTTGCATAAAAATGGCTTCACAGGCAAGGATATTGTGGCTACTAAGATTGCACCTCAATCAACAATTTATAGGATCATCAAGAACTTCAAGGAAAGAGGTTCAATTCTTGTTAAGAAGGCTTCAGGGCGTCCAAGAAAGTCCAGCAAGCACCAGGATCGTCTCCTAAAGAGGATTCAGCTGCGGGATCGGAGTGCCACCAGTGCAGAGCTTGCTCAGGAATGGCAGCAGGCAGGTGTGAGCGCATCTGTATGCACAGTGAGGCCAAGACTTTTGGAAGATGGCCTGGTGTCAAGAAGGCCAGCAAAGAAGCCACTTCTCTCCAAAAAAACATCAGGGACAGATTGATCTTCTGCAGAAAGTATGGTGAATGGACTGCTGAGGACTGGGGCAAAGTCATATTCTCCGATGAAGCCTCTTTCCGATTGTTTGGGGCATCTGGAATAAGGCTTGTCCGGAGAAGAAAAGGTGAGCGCTACCATCAGTCCTGTGTCATGCCAACAGTAAAGCATCCTGAGACCATTCATGTGTGGGGTTGCTTCTCATCCAAGGGAGTGGGCTCACTCACAATTTTGCCCAAAAACACAGCCATGAATAAAGAATGGTACCAAAACACCCTCCAACAGCAACTTCTTCCAACAATCCAACAACAGTTTGGTGAAGAACAATGCATTTTCCAGCACGATGGAGCACCGTGCCATAAGGCAAAAGTGATAACTAAGTGGCTCGGGGACCAAAACGTTGACTTTTGGGTCCATGGCCTGGAAACTCCCCAGATATTAGTCCTATTGAGAACTTGTGGTCAATCCTCAAGAGGCGGGTGGACAAACAAAAACCCACTAATTCTGACAAACTCCAAGAAGTGATTATGAAAGAATGGGTTGCTATCAGTCAGGAATTGGCCCAGAAGTTGATTGAGAGCATGCCCAGTCGAATTGCAGAGGTCCTGAAAAAGAAGGGCCAACACTGCAGATACTGACTCTTTGCATAAATGTCATGGAATTGTCGATAAAAGCTTTTGAAACGTATGAAGTGCGTGTAATTATATCTCACTACATCACAGAAACAACTGAAACAAAGATCTAAAAGCAGTTTAGCAGCAAACTTTGCGAAAACTAATATTTTTGTCATTCTCAAAACTTTTGGCCACGACTGTACACAGCGCATGCACCTGGTCTTCTCCTCCAGGAAGTGACGACACTGCCTAAAAAATTTGAAGAGAAGAAGACCAGGCGCATGCGCTGCATACACTAGGAGGATAGAAAGGACGCCGGGAGACTGGTACTACTGAGTGCATGCGTGGAAATTCTAACGACACTTGGGGAAAAAAAAGAGGTCTCAATCATTATAAGAGGAGCGGGGAAAAAGAGCGCTAAAGGTTAAACTAGTGACATCAGTACTTCATTTCCATGATTAGAGGGAAATGCACTCCGGTGGATTACAAAAATACAATATGCCTAGTGCTAAAATCAAATGCGATATACTGTTCTAGTCATGAATTAAACAAAGGGCAAGTTGGTTCATGGGGCAAAATGACATGACACGTTCCGAGGTACCAGTTGGAACTGAAGCTGGGTTCCACTTTAAACATCAGTTACCGAAGTTATTCAACGAAGTCACGTGTGACTTCACAAATAAATAATTTCGGCTCATCGGAGCCCATACATTTTAATATTGTACAGAGTCGGATCTCCGTACAGTATTAGTCCGCAGTTTTGAACAAAGACTTCAGATGTAACGTATATCTCCAAATCGAGTCCCTCCTCAGCAGATCCCCACAATCATATCTTCCTCCCACTATCTATCTCCTTCTACAACCCCTGAAACCTGAGAACCATTCCCTTGACCCTTGCTCCCTTTCTTCCTCTTGCAGGAGCATTATTGAACGCTCGCTGTCTGTAACAAACTCTCCTACATTTATGACCTTTTCATCTCTCACAAACTTTGCTTTCTGGGTTTAACATAAACGTGGCTGGCACCCTTGGACACTGCCCCCCCCCGTGCACTGTATTAGAGGGTTTCATTTTCATATCAACTGCTCCTACAGCTCAACTCCACTGACACCCTCCATTATTCTCACTTCGTTTGAAGTACACAGAGTTCACATCTACTCTCCCTCCAACCACCAAGTAGTTGTCATCTATTTTTCCTCACATGATCAAATTGTATGGTGTCAATCAGATAGTCTTTACAGGTCAATAAGATGTTACTCACCTGACCCAGATCCATCGCCTTGCTCCCTCCTGCTGGCTTGCTCTGATTCTTCTCATTCCTGTTCGAATGGCAGGACGTAGTCTGATAATTCAGATTTTTCTTTGAGTCCCTGTTACACCAGACATAAAGCCCTTCTACAACAACCAACCAGCTTTACTACACTGGCCACCCAGCTCTACTACACAGACCATCCAGCTCTACTACACAGACCATCCAGCTCTACTACACAGACCATCCAGCTCTACTACACAGACCATCCAGCTCTACTACACAGACCATCCAGCTCTACTACACCGACCATCCAGCTCTACTACACCGACCATCCAGCTCTACTACACCGACCATCCAGCTCTACTACACCGACCATCCAGCTCTACTACACAGACCATCCAGCTCTACTACACAGACCATCCAGCTCTACTACACCGATCATCCAGCTTTACTACACCAGCCATCCAGTTCTCCTACACAGACCATCCAGCTCTACTACACAGACCATCTAGCTCTACTACACCGACCATCCAGCCCTTCTACACCGACCATCCAGCTCTACAACTATCGAGCTCTACTACACCGACCATCCAACTCTACTACACCAGCCATCCAGCTCTTCTACACCGACCATCCAGCTCTTCTACACCGACCATCCAGCTCTTCTACACCGACCATCCAGCTCTACTACACAGACCATCCAGCTCTCCTACATCAGCCATTCAGCACATATCTGAGTCTACAGTTCAGTTACTCCAGCACTGACAACCACCCTGCTACACCAGCAGTGTTTAACCTACCTGCTCTTCTACACCAGCGCCACCTACAGTACCATTGTCAGCTTTACTGCATAAGAGGTTTAGTGGATCCACCTCACCAGGTGAAAGTGTAACAGAAAGCTTAGGTCCTGGATCCTTTACTGAAGAACAAGAAGACCCTCATCTTTGGAGTCAGAGTCCACGTGACCCGGCCAATTCCTTTCTGCAGAGAGTGCACATGAAGTCACCACCCGACCAATAGCCATGACTGAGGCCACCTTAATCAGTGGAGGTCTCAGCTATGAAATCTCACCAGTCACAAAGTACTTCCATCATCCTCCATATATTTATCTGGGGCGATCTGTAGGGTTTCCACCACAAACCCTCTGGGCTCAGTACAAGTGTCTGATGGGTCACTGAGCTCCTAGAATTGTGGTGGCTAACCTCCAGCACTCCAGCTGTGGTAAAACTACAACTCCCAAGATGTACACTTGCTTGGCTGTTCTCAGAACTTCATAGAAATGAATGGAGCATGGAGTCAAAGTTTCACCACAGCTGGAGAGCCAAAGATAAGCCATCACTGTCCTAGAAGGATGTGTGTCCACCTTCATAGTCCAGATGGATTCCTGGTTTATGATGGGACATGTAGTAAGGCATCAGAACTTCTCTACCTTCATGTATGGATTACCTACATACAATCCCGATGTGGGACAGACAGACTTTCATGGCGTAACTCAGCCCGACCACCCAGCCTCCTGATCTTTGGCCTCCATGCATTGGAAATGATGTCCTGATAAGAATGAAAACGTGTTTAAAGTGGTTGTCTAGGAATTTGATGACTTCTCATCAGTACAAGTAATCAATTTTCTGATTATTGGAGGTCGACCTTCCACCACCCCTAGCAGTCACCTGTTGGCTGGGGTCTTGGTGGTCATGCCCATCAGTTCCTTCGCCTTTGTTCGGCTCAGTCCACTTGAAGTTAATGGGATTGAGTTTCCGTACCAAGCACAGCCGCTATACAATCTGGAACCAAGTCTATAGTGTTAGGAGGTGAGAGGGTCACCTGGTGATGGGTAGGTCAGTGATGTGGTCACACTAAATAGAGGAACATGCTGGCTCCAGGAGATTCTGGCAACAACCCAACCAATCTCATAGGGGCCTCAGTGTATTCTGGGTGGGCAAACCTCTATAGCAAAAATCAAACTGAACCCCCCTTTCTGGTGCTGAATCATGCCACCACATACTCCAGGGACAGTAGGTCTTGCTTCTTCTTTGTCTCTCCCCACCACCTTCCACTCTCCTCGGCCTTCCTCCAGGGGAGCTGTAGCAGCCTCATGGGCTTCCTCTACGGTTTATATGTATCCACTATATCTGCCACCAGTAGAGGCAACAGGTCATATGTGAGTCAATCTAAACTGAGGACAATAAAAACAAGTGATGGTAATAATCTAAGTTTATTTGGCAACATTATCTGAACATTGTATGGCAGTATTATCTGAGCACAGTCTGACTGTATTATTATATCATTCTATGGCAGTATTATCTCAGCAAACTGTATGACAGTATTAAATGAACTTCTAAAGCTGTATTACTTGATCACTGTATGGCAGTATTACTTGAGAAAAGTATGGTGGTTTTACGGGAGCACTGTATAGCAGCATGATATCATGGTATGGCAGTATTAGTTGGACATTATTTGACCACAGTATTAGTTGAGCGTTGTATATCAGCATTATATTACAGTATTAGTTGGGCACACTGTATAGCATTATTAGTTAAGTAATTTATGGCAGTAATATTAGAGCATTTTAACAGTATTATTTGAGCACTGTATGGTGCTATTTAGGCATGTATATGTGTATATACTGCCGCCTGTCTACTACTGGTTATTTATGGTCATGTCCGACTGCTGCTCCACCCATTGTTGAGCGCCCCCATTCAACGTCAGCATACAGGTCTCTGGTAAGTAACATTTAGCCTCAGCTGGGATCATAAACTGTGGATCGGTGCCCAAGACCTTCTTGTCATCTAGTGCAGAGCTCCTCAACTCCAGTCCTCAGGGCCCACCTACCGGTCATGTTTTCAGGATCTCCTTAGTATTAGGTAGGTGATATAATTAGTGTTAATGCATCAGGACCTACCACAGGTCTTCATTCTGTGGAATATTCTCAAATCATGACCGGAAGGTGGGCCCTGAGGACTGGAGTTGAGGAGATGGGTGTTGACCTGCTCCGTGCATTATTGTGGCTCATCTGTAACTGCAGCGAAGAATCTTCTCATTTCTTAAACCTTTCTATTTTGTCATATTCCGTTCTGCTTGCAGCTCTTTGACCATCATATATCGGGTACAGCACAGGACATCATCCACAGGAAGGCCGGCCCTGCTTACATCGTCAGATATTCAAGTTCAGACAATAGGACAACTATTAGAAGTGAAGATCCCTAATCTTCAAGAGAAATACAGGTGAGTCCTTCAGCCTTTTATTTAGTCAGTGCAGCGACCCCAGAACAGGGGACTTACAAAGTGCTATTGTTATTTGATGCATTGTACACACCCAGCATGGGTTTGTATGAATTAGTCGGGGTTAACAATCCTGAGTCTGCCCCTGTAGGAAGTTAAGAGATGGACCTAGGTCCTCCCCTTGCTCACTCAGCTTGTTTTTTTACCTGAGGAAGTTACACTAGCCGAGAACCTTTATGTCTGAGAGAACTGCAGAGCTCCAGGAAAAGAGAAGGAAAGAACTAAGAGGTCCAGAATCTGCATGGCCGAGCATTGGACTCAGCAAGGTATTTGTTGTTTAAGGCTGATAGAAACTTTACTGCTGTGAGGGGGACATTGCTAAGGCACCCTTTACCCTTGGACACGGTCCAGGCCTGTTATATCTTAATCCTGTACACCTCAGCTGGGAATTACAACCACTATTGCAAGAACTTTATTACCAGCCTTAGGCTGCGTTCACACGGGCGAGATTTCCGCGCGGGTGCAATGCGGTAGGTGAACGTATTGCACCCGCACTGAATCATGACCCATTCATTTCTATGGGGCTGTGCACATGAGCGGTGATTTTCACGCATCACTTGTGCGTTGCATGAAAATCGCAGCATGTTCTATATTCAGCGTTTTTCACGCAATGCAGGCCCCATAGAAGTGAATGGGGTTGCGTGAAAATCGCAAGCATCTGCAAGCAAGTGCGGATGCGGTGCGATTTTCACGCACGGTTGCTAGGAGACGATCGGGATGGAGACCCGATCATTCTTATTTTCCCTTATAACATGGTTAGAAGGAAAAATAATAGCATTCTGAATACAGAATGCATAGTACAATAGCGCTGGAGGGGTTAAAAATAAATAATAATTTAATTCACTTTAGTCTACTTGAACACGCAGCCCGGCATCTCCTTGTGTCTCCTTTGCTGAACAGGACCTGTGGTGACGTCACTCCGGTCATCACATGATCTTTTACCATGGTGATGGATCATGTGATGACCGGAGTGACGTCACCACAGGTCCTGTTCCTGTAATGAATGCTCACCACAGGTCCTATTCAGCAAAGGAGACAGAAGGAGATGCCGGGCTGCGAGATCAAGTGGACTAAGGTGAGTTAAATTATTATTATTTTTTAACCCCTCTAGCGCTAGTTTACTATGCCTTCTGTATTCAGAATGCTATTATTTTCCCTTATAACCATGTAATAAGGGAAAATAATACAATCTACAGAACACCGATCCCAAGCCCGAACTTCTGTGAAGAAGTTCGGGTCTGGGAACCAAACATGCGCGATTTTTCTCACACAAGTGCAAAACGCATTACAATGTTTTGCACTCACGCGGAAAAATCGTGGGTATTCCCGCAACGCACCCGCACCTTTTCCCGCAACGCCCGTGTGAACCCAGCCTTAGATTCTTCAGAGAGAGAGAGACTTGGCGAGATGGAGTACTACAACTAGGGACGAGCAAATCGACTTCGGATGAAACATCAATTCGCAGGACCTCCGTACAGTATTAGAATGTATCGGCTCCGATAAGCAGAAGTTATTGCTTCGCTAAGTCTTGCGATACTAACTTCATAAATTAATTTGTACTATAAAAAAAACATTTTCCGGTTCGGTTCCAAGGTACCACTCATCAGAGCCAATACATTCTAATACTGTACGGAGCTCCTGCTCCGTACAATATTACAACAAAGTTTTGTGCAAATCGACTTTAGATGTTTCATCCGAAGTCGATTCGCTCCTCCCTAACTACAACCCCCACCCTGGCTTATATCTATACATTGTTATCTGGGAAAATCTGCACTGAGAATTGTTTTGATACTTTTGGATGTACTACAACTCCCATTCTGTTTATCTTCTACAACTGGTCTGGTTACTGATTCCATGAACATGCACTGACCACAGCACCTACATCTCCTGCCTTGCACCCTCACCAAATCCACAACACCAAGGGCACCTTAACTACCATCAGGCAGAAGACCCAACATTAGGGTGTTCCCCTGTCGTCTGCTTCACTTCTCTAGGGCCACAGCATCAGTACTATCTGACCAGAAGAAAGCATAAAGGGGCTTAGTGAAGGTGGCAGTGAAAGTGTGCAGGTGTCTAACAGGGACACCCAGCTGGTAAATGGACAGCTGCCCAGCCTCGTAAGCCAGATACACCCCAAACTTCCGACAACATGAATTACAGGAAAAATAGACAACGTTACTCTCATGAACAGCTAAACACTGGTTAGAATTCCTCTGAAAAGTCCAGGAGGCCCCATAGACACCATTTTCACGAGGATAGGACACACCAAAAATCCAGGTCCCCAGATCACTGGTGTCCACCTCCCAGTAATGTTGGCCAGATGAAAAACTCAGAGTACTTAAAACCTCATTTTCAGGAAACCTCTCTGGGCAATCTGGAACTTCTTCGTCTTCATAAGTCAATGATGCCGTCTTCAAGTTTTCTGATGTACATAGATTATTAGCAGCCATATTAACATCCAGCGAGAGGTCCACAGGGTCCAGCAAAAACAGCCAGGGATTGACATGGGATGTCACATTAGATACTTGTTGATGTATGGACTTCTTGATCAGGTCCTCATCTAGGCCACTTGTATCTTCAACCTTCTGATCACAAAGATCTTCATCGTCCTCTTGACCCCAATTGTTTTGACATTTTGGGTCTTGCAAGACAGTTATGGGATCAGTCATCTTACACAACTCCTCGATTTCACCCATGTTATTGGACAGATGGTTCTTCTTTATCTCCAGCTGTTGGATCTGGTCCAAGATGAAGACTGATACCTGCTTTTCCTGTCCAGAGATCTCACTAAGGACCCTTCTCTCCACGTCCTCCATTTGTTTTCTAAGGTCTGTGAGCAGAGTGTTGACGTTACCTTTCATCTTAGCTGCCTTGGCCTTCTCTTTTTTCAGGCGTTCTTGTAGATTCTGGATTTTTGTCTCAGCCTCCTTCTTCTTAGAGGTCAGTGTCTCCAGAACCTTTGTAAGATTCTCTTTCTTCTCTTCAGAGGCTTCATTCAAAGACTGAACTTGGTGTCCATTGTGGTCTCCATCAACCTGACAGTAAACACAGATGCACATCTCATCTTTGAGGCAGTAATACTCCAGGATTCCATTGTGGGTGGAGCATTTTCGGTTCTCCAGGCAAGTGGTGGGCTCACTCAAGGCATGTTTTGGTGATTTGTTGTGGACTTTCAGGTGTTTTCCACACAGAGAAGCTTCACACAACACACAGGACTTCACAGCAGGTACCGGGCAGTGCAGACAGTAGGTACAGATGACCTCGGCCTTTCCTTTCTGTCCTGGTGGAGGCTGGAAATGCTTCACTATACTTCTCAGAGTAACGTTCTTGTACAATACTGGCCGCTTATTGAATATTTGCCTGCACTCAGGGCAGCTATAAGCTCCTGTCCCCCACTGTGAATCCAACACACGAACGATGCACCCCCAGCAGAAGTTGTGTCCACACCTCAGGGTGACGGGGTCTGTGTAGACGTTCAGGCAGATGGAGCAGTTCAGCTCGTCTCTCAGATCAGCAGACGCCATTGTGGACTCTGCAATGAAACAGAAACTTTTCTATAAAAACCACAACGTTCTTCCTGTGAGCTCAGGGTTTCGAGATGGGTGGAGACTCTTTAACCCTTTACAGATCAGGTAACGGTTACAGACTTAGGTGCTGGGCCTTGGCTCATTCGCTTCCAGGCCTCCACTGCTTGTCTTGGGTTTCATCATTAAAATTTTTATCTTAAAACCGCTGCAGCCAATTACTGGCCACAGTGGAGATCACATGACCATTTAACATAATGCAAGGGAATGCAATGGTCAGTTATTGGCTGTAACGGTGTCAAACTGTCCCCCATAAAAATGTCATCCACAGATCCCCCCCGCCCCTGCAGTATACAAATATAAAATGTCTTATTCAATTAATAGTTATTAAACATGCCCCCCAACTCCTAATAGTACCGTACACCCTAACCGCTTCAGTACGCAGGGGCATTTTCGGGGGAGAAAAAGTGCGTCTTATGGGGCGAAAAATACGGTAACCCCACTGCACTCCTTAAAAGGCCAATCACTTAAAGGGTTTCTCTTATTACAGACAATGGGGGCGTATCGCTAGGATGTGGCCCCATTGTCTTATAGGTGCGGGCCCACCGTTGGGACCCGCACCTATATCGAGAACTGACCCCTGAAGGTAAAGGAGGGTGCACTGCGCATGCGCAGCCGCCCCCCATTCATTTTCTATGGGGCCGCCGAAAATAGTTATGCAGCCAGGTGCCCCCCTATATGTTAGTTATGCCCCCTATATATACTAGTTAGAACCAGGTACCCCCCCATATACTATTTATGCAGCCATGTGCCCCCCCTATATACTAGTTATGCAGCCATGTGCCCCCCCCATATACTATTTATGCAGCCAGGTGCCCCCCCCATATACTATTTATGCAGCCATGTGCCCCCCTATATGTTAGTTATGCCCCCTATATATACTAGTTAGAGCCAGGTACCCCCCCCCCCCATATACTATCTATGAAGCCATGTGCCCCCCCTATATACTAGTTATGCAGCCATGTGCCCCCCCCCATATACTATTTATGCAGCCAGGTGCCCCGCCCCATATTCTATTTGTGCAGCCATGTGCCCCCCCTATATACTAGTTATGCAGCCATGTCCTCCCTATATACTAGTTATGCAGCCATGTGCCCCTTACATACTAGTTATGCACCCATGTGCCCCTCATCTACTAGTTATGTAGCCATGTCCCCCCTATATACTAGTTATGCAGCCAGGTGCCCCCCTATATGTTAGTTATGCCCCCTATATATACTAGTTAGAGCCAGGTACCCCCCCCATATACTATTTATGAAGCCATGTGCCCCCCCTATATACTATTTATGCAGCCAGGTGCACCGCCCCATATTCTATTTATGCAGCCATGTGCCCCCCCCTATATACTAGTTATGCAGCCATGTCCTCCCTATATACTAGTTATGCAGCCATGTCCCCCCTATATACTAGTTATGCAGCCATGTCCCCCCTATATACTAGTTATGCAGCCATGTGCCCCCTATATACTAGTTATGCAGCCATGTGCCCCCCTATATACTAGTTATGCAGCCATGTGCCCCTATATACTAGTTATGCAGCCATGTGCCCCCCTATATACTAGTTATGCAGCCATGCCCCCCTATATACTATTTATGCAGCCATGTCCCCCCTATATACTAGTTATGTAGCCATATCCCCTTTCCCTATATACTAGTTATGCAGCCATGCTCCCCTTATATACCAGTTATGCAGCCATGTCCCCCCTATATACTAGTTATATAGCCATGTCCCCCCTATATACTAGTTATGCAGCCATGTCCCCCCTATATACTAGTTATGCAGCCATGTGCCCCCTATTTACTAGTTATGCAGCCATGTCCCCCCTATATACTAGTTATGCAGCCATGTCCCCCCTATATACTAGTTATGTAGCCATGTCCCCCCCTAAATACTAGTTATGTAGCCATGTCCCCTTTCCCTATATACTAGTTATGCAGCCATGTCCCCCCTATATACTAGTTATGTAGCCATATCCCCTTTCCCTATATACTAGTTATGCAGCCATGCCCCCCCCTTATATACTAGTTATGCAGCCATGTCCCCCCTATATACTAGTTATATAGCCATATCCCCTTTCCCTATATACTAGTTATGCAGCCATGCTCCCCTTATATACCAGTTATGCAGCCATGTCCCCCCTATATACTAGTTATATAGCCATGTCCCCCCTATATACTAGTTATGCAGCCATGTCCCCCCTATATACTAGTTATGCAGCCATGTGCCCCCTATTTACTAGTTATGCAGCCATGTCCCCCCTATATACTAGTTATGCAGCCATGTCCCCCGTATATACTAGTTATGCAGCCATGTCCCCCCCTAAATACTAGTTATGTAGCCATGTCCCCTTTCCCTATATACTAGTTATGCAGCCATGTCCCCCCTATATACTAGTTATGTAGCCATATCCCCTTTCCCTATATACTAGTTATGCAGCCATGCCCCCCCCTTATATACTAGTTATGCAGCCATGTCCCCCCTATATACTAGTTATATAGCCATGTCCCCCCTATATACTAGTTATGTAGCCATGTCCTCTTTCCCTATATACTAATTATGTAGCCATGTCCCCCTATATACTAGTTATGCAGCCATGTGCCCCCCTATTTACTAGTTATGCAGCCATGTGCCCCTATATACTAGTTATGCAGCCACGTGCCCCTATATACTAGTTATGCAGCCATGTACCCCCCTATATACTAGTTATGTAGCCATGTCCCCCCTCCTATATACTAGTTATGCAGCCATCTCCCCCCTCCTATATACTAGTTATGCAGCCATGTCCCCCTTTCCCTATATACTAGTTATGTAGCAATGTCCCCGCTATATACTAGTTATGTAGCCATATCCCCTTTCCCTATATACTAGTTATGCAGCCAGGTGTCCCCCCCTCCCATATACTAGTTATGCAGCCATGCCCCCCCTATATACTAGTTATGCAGCCATGTCCCCCCTATATACTAGTTATGCAGCCATGTCCCCCCAATATACTAGTTATGTAGCCATGTCCCCCCAATATACTAGTTATGTAGCCATGTCCCCCCTATATACTAGTTATGTAGCCCTTTCCCCCTATATACTAGTTATGTAGCCATGTCCCCTTTCCCTATATACTAGTTATGTAGCCATGTCCCCCTATATACTAGTTATGTAGCCATGTCCCCTTTCCCTATATATTAATTATGTAGCCATGTCCCCCCTATATACTAGTTATGCAGCCATGTCCCCCCTATATACTAGTTATGCAGCCATGCCCCCCTATATACTAGTTATGCAGCAATGTGCCCCTATATACTATTTAAACAGCCATGTCCCCCCTATATACTAGTTATGCAGCCATGCCCCCCTATATACTAGTTATGCAGCCATGTGCCCCCCTATATACTAGTTATGCAGCCATGTGCCCCCTATATACTAGTTATGCAGAAATGTGCCCCTATATACTAGTTATGCAGCCATGTGCCCCTATATACTAGTTATGCAGCCATGTCCCCCTATATACTAGTTATGCAGCCATGTCCCCCCTATATACTAGTTATGCAGCCATGTGCCCCCTATATACTAGTTATGCAGCAATGTGCCCCTATATACTAGTTATGCAGCCATGTCCCCCCTATATACTAGTTATGCAGCCATGTCCCCCCTATATACTAGCTATGTAGCCATGTCCCCCCTATATTCTAGTTATGCAGCCATGTCCCCCCTATATACTAGTTATGCAGCCATGTCCCCCCTATATACTAGTTATGTAGCCATGTCCCCCCCTATATACTAATTATGTAGCCATGTCCCCCTATATACTAGTTATGTAGCCATGTCCCCCCTATATACTAGTTATGTAGCCATGTCCCCCCTATATACTAGTTATGAAGCCATCTCCCCCTATATACTAGTTATGCAGCCATGTCCCCCCTATATACTAGTTATGTAGCCATGTCCCCCCTATATACTAGTTATGTAGCCATGTCCCCCCTATATACTAGTTATGTAGCCATGTCCCCCCTATATACTAGTTATGCAGCCATGTCCCCCCTATATACTAGTTATGTAGCCATGCCCCCTATATACTAGTTATGCAGCCATGTCCCCCCTATATACTAGTTATGCAGCCATGTCCCCCCTATATACTAGTTATGTAGCCATGTTCCCCCCTATATACTAGTTATGTAGCCATGTCCCCCCCTATATACCAGTTATGCAGCCATGTCCCCCTTATATACTAGTTATGTAGCCATGTCTCCCCTATATACTAGTTATGTAGCCATGTCCTCCCCCCTATATACTAGTTATGTAGCCATGTCCCCCTTATATACTAGTTATGTAGCCATGTCCCCCTATATACTAGTTATGTAGCCATGTCCCCCCTATATACTAGTTATGTAGCCATGTCCCCCCTATATACTAGTTATGTAGCCATGCCCCCTATATACTAGTTATGCAGCCATGTCCCCCCCCCTATATACTAGTTATGCAGCCATGTCCCCCCCTATATACTAGTTATGTAGCCATGTGCCCCCTATATACTAGTTATGTAGCCAGGTGCCCCCCTATATACTAGTTATGTAGCCATGTCCCCCCTATATACTAGTTATGTAGCCATGTCCCCCTATATACTAGTTATGTAGCCAGGTGTCCTCTTATCATAACTATAAATCCTCCCTGGCTCCTCAGCCCCAGCAGCGCGGTGCACAGTTACATGGGGCTGCTGTGTAGGAGGACGAGCCGAACCCCTCTTGCTCCACAGACCAGCAGCCATGTCTGACACTACATCGCTGGTTGTGGTGACTGGTGGAGAGCAGACTGCTTCACCATTACTGTCAGCGGGGAGAAGGACAGAAGAACATGGGGGAATAGCAGCCGAGCGCTGGAGGGGAGGGGGGAGGGGGAGGCTGACAGGACCGCGGCCATGTACAATACCTACTGAACTGACGGGGGGAGGGGAGGCTGACAGGACCGCGGCCATGTACAATACCTACTACTGAGCTGATGGGGCCGAGGGGCGGGAGGCTGACAGGACCGCGGCCATGTACAATACCTACTACTTAGCTGACGGGGAGGAGGGGAGGGGGAGGCTGACAGGACCGCGGCCATGTACAATACCTACTGAACTGACGGGGGGAGGGGAGGCTGACAGGACCGCGGCCATGTACAATACCTACTACTGAGCTGACGGGGAGGAGGGGAGGCTGACAGGACCGCGGCCATGTACAATACCTACTACTGAGCTGACGGGGGGGAGGGGAGGCTGACAGGACCGCGGCCATGTACAATACCTACTACTGAGCTGACAGGGGGGAGGGGAGGCTGACAGGACCGCGGCCATGTACAATACCTACTACTGAGCTGACGGGGGGGGAGGGGAGGCTGACAGGACCGCGGCCATGTACAATACCTACTACTGAGCTGACGGGGGGGAGGGGAGGCTGACAGGACCGCGGCCATGTACAATACCTACTACTCAGCTGACGGGGGGAGGGGGAGGCTGACAGGACCGCGGCCATGTACAATACCTACTGAACTGACGGGGGGGGGGGGGGGGAGGGGAGGCTGACAGGACCGCGGCCATGTACAATACCTACTACTGAGCTGATGGGGCCGAGGGGCGGGAGGCTGACAGGACCGCGGCCATGTACAATACCTACTACTGAGCTGACGGGGGGAGGGGGAGGCTGACAGGACCGCGGCCATGTACAATACCTACTGAACTGACGGGGGGGGGGGGGGGAGGCTGACAGGACCGCGGCCATGTACAATACCTACTACTGAGCTGATGGGGCCGAGGGGCGGGAGGCTGACAGGACCGCGGCCATGTACAATACCTACTACTGAGCTGACGCGGAGGAGGGGGAGGCTGACAGGACCGCGGCCATGTACAATACCTACTACTGAGCTGACGGGGGGGAGGGGGAGGCTGACAGGACCGCGGCCATGTACAATACCTACTACTGAGCTGATGGGGCCGAGGGGCGGGAGGCTGACAGGACCGCGGCCATGTACAATACCTACTACTTAGCTGACGGGGAGGAGGGGAGGGGAGGCTGACAGGACCGCGGCCATGTACAATACCTACTGAACTGACGGGGGGAGGGGAGGCTGACAGGACCGCGGCCATGTACAATACCTACTACTGAGCTGACGGGGAGGAGGGGAGGCTGACAGGACCGCGGCCATGTACAATACCTACTACTGAGCTGACGGGGGGGAGGGGAGGCTGACAGGACCGCGGCCATGTACAATACCTACTACTGAGCTGACAGGGGGGAGGGGAGGCTGACAGGACCGCGGCCATGTACAATACCTACTACTGAGCTGACGGGGGGGAGGGTAGGCTGACAGGACCGCGGCCATGTACAATACCTACTACTGAGCTGACGGGGGGGAGGGGAGGCTGACAGGACCGCGGCCATGTACAATACCTACTACTGAGCTGACGGGGAGGAGGGGAGGCTGACAGGACCGCGGCCATGTACAATACCTACTACTGAGCTGATGGGGCCGAGGGGCGGGAGGCTGACAGGACCGCGGCCATGTACAATACCTACTACTGAGCTGACGGGGGGAGGGGAGGCTGACAGGACCGCGGCCATGTACAATACCTACTACTGAGCTGACGGGGGGAGGGGAGGCTGACAGGACCGCGGCCATGTACAATACCTACTGAGCTGACGGGGGGAGGGGAGGCTGACAGGACCGCGGCCATGTACAATACCTACTGAGCTGACGGGGAGGAGGGGAGGCTGACAGGACATGGTGCATTACCTACTAGGGGAGTCCAACTAATGGAGGCGGGAAACAGGATCCGACAGGAGCCCAAGACGCGGGAGTTCAAGACGCGGGAACCCAAGCCCCGCCCACCTAGTGTGAGGGGCGGGTCCTCGGCCTGCAGACGTCTGCAGCGTGTGTCTGCCGCCGGATGAAAGCCCTTTCTTCTTAAAGAGGCAGAACAGCAGAGGAGGGTCTACAAAGTCTTGTCGCCATTCTGGTCGCCATCTGGAGGCCTGCATTATAAGGCTAGGGCTACACGACGACTGTCGCATGACAATTTGTATAATGGCAGTCTATGGTGTCGCACTGCGATATGCTGCGGCTGCGACACGACAGTCGCAAAAAACTCATTCAATAAGGATTTTTCGGCGACTGTCGCAGTCGCAGCATGTCACAGTGCGACACCATAGACTGCCATTATAAAAACTGTTGCAATTGCATTGCTGTCCATTACTTAGGGACGGCAGATGGCTACGTCTGGCCATGGTGAGCAGGACATGGACTCAATGGTGGAGTCACCTCGTCTGATCTCCTCTGTGGTTGACCACTGTTCTGGTCCAGGTAGCCACCCACCACCTTCCATTATCCTTGGCCTGGGCTCTATAGGTGCACCTTGGTTTCTCCCATGGTACGGCACATACGTATCCACTATGTCTGTCGCCAATCTCGGCAGTGGGTGATATGTGGGGCTCACTGATGGGGTCACATAGACCAGGCGATGTTAAAACCGTACATTTATTTGGTTAGACAGTATTCACGTACAATAATAGTCCTTCACGTACATGACGCAAACAGTTCCCATCATCATCATCAGCTCCGGCACCAGATATGACCGGGGACTGTATATATTCATTATGTGGATACCGCGTCGTGTACTTGCACTTATTACATGGCCGACTTTAACATCTCATTTACATCTCCCTTATAGCAAAAAAAAAGTCTTGTAATGTCGCCTGGAAGCCATCAGCAAGTAGGTGCTAACTGCTGCTGACTGACTGCTTTCCCATCACATGGGCTCCGCTCCTCTGAACGGGCTCCACATCTGTACAAAGAGTAAGAGATCCGTCAGCAGCTGGAGCCGACTTGGTGACGGATTCTATTGGCTTAGAAACAGAAGCTTTGACTGCGTTTTATCATATGTTGAGAAGGTGGTTATGTTAGTCACAAGAATTCTGGGCTGATTTGAGCACCGTGTGGTGGTACTGCAGCATTATCAGAGTGTGGTATGGCAGTATTATATGAGCACTGTGTGGTGGTATTATTTGAGCACTGCACTGCAGCATTATCAGAATGTGGTCTGGCAGTATTATATGAGCACTGTGTGGTGGTATTATTTGAGCACTGCACTGCAGCATTATCAGAGTGTGGTATGGCAGTATTATATGAGCACTGTGTGGTGGTATTATTTGAGCACTGCACTGCAGCATTATCACAGTATGGTATAGCAGTATTATATGAGCGCTGTGTGTTGGTATTATTTGAACAGTGCATGGTGCTATTTTGTGAGCATTGTGTGGTGGTATTATTTGAGCACTATGTGGCAGTATTATTTGAGCACTGTGTGGTTGTGAGCCATGCATTGCGGCATTATCCCAATATGGTGTGACAGTATTATATGAGTGCTGTGTGGAGGTATTATATGAGCGCTGTGTGGAGGTATTATTTGAGCACTGCACTGCAGCATTATCAGAATGTGGTCTGGCAGTATTATATGAACACCGTGTGGTGGTATTATTTGAGCACTGCACTGCAGCATTATCACAGTATGGTATGGCAGTATTATATGAGCGCTGTGTGGTGGTATTATATGAGCATTGTGTAGTGATAATATTCGAGCACCGTGTGGTGGTAATATTTGAGCACTGTATGGTCGTGAGCACTGCATTGCGGCATTATCAGAGTACAGTGTGGCAGTATTATATGAGAGCTGTGTGGTGGTATTATTTGAACAGTGTATGGTGCTATTATATGAGCATTGTGTGGTGCTATTATATGAGCATTGTGTGGTGGTATTATTTGAGCACTATGTGGCGGTATTATTTGAGCACTGTATGGTCAAGAGCATTGCTTTGCAGCATTATTAGAGTATGGTGTGGCAGTATTATATGAACATTGTGTGGTGCTATTATTTAAGCATTGAAGAGCTGTATTATTTGGCAGTTGTATGGCAGCATTATCAGAACATAGTAAGGCAGTATGATTAGAGCATGCTATGGAACGAGTAGGCACTGTACGGTATATTATATGTGTAGTGTATGGCAGTGACGGCATTTCATAATATTGTCATTTACATTACTGTATACAGATGGTCTTTGGCCAACGTTAGGCACCGTATTTTATACATATACTACCATATGGGCTGAAGCCAACATGAGGTACCGCACAGGACATCATCGGCTCTGGTTAAATTATCAGATAGGTTATTACTGGAATGGCTTCCTTTACAAGTGGGGACAATCAGATAACAGACAACCATTAGAGGTGAAGCTTCAGTGACCTTCAAGAGACCTACAGGTAGGTCCTTCAGCTTTTGATTTTGACCCAAGCAGCGCAGTCTTCATTATTTATCCAGAATAAAGCATGGACTGGCTCAGTAAAGGTGGCAGTGAAGGTGTGCAGATGTCTAATGGGGTCATCCAGAAGGTAAAAGGACAGCTGCCCGGCCTCGTAATCCAGATACACCCCGAACCTCTGACAGCATAAGTTATAGGACAAACGGACAATGCTACTCTTATGAACGGCTAAACACTGGTTATAATTCCTCCGCAAAGTCCAGGAGGCCCCATGGGCACCATTTCGATAGGGGTAGGTCACACCCAATCTCCAGTTTCCCAGTTTACTGATGTCAACTTCCCAATAATGTCGCCTGGATGAAAAGCACTGGGTGCTTAAAACCTCATTTCTTCGACACCAATCTGGGCAAGGGGGCCGTTCTTCTTCTACATAAGTCAACGATGCAGTCTTCAAGTCTTCTGATATACGTAGATTATTAGCAGCTGTATATACATCCAACGAGAGGTTCACAGGGTCCAGCAAAAACAGCCAGGGGTTGATATGGGCTATCACATTAGATACTTGTTCATGTATGGTCTTTTTGATCAGGTCCTCATCTAGGTCAGCTGTACCTTCAACCTTCTGATCATTGTGGTCCTCTTGAACCCAATTGTTTTCACATTTCGGGTCTAGTAAGACAGTTATGGGATCAGTCATCTTACATCGCTCCTCAATTTTACCCATTTTATTGGACAGATGTTTCTTCTTTATGTCCAGCTGTTGGATCTGGTCCAAGATGAAGACTGATACCTGCTTTTCCTGCCCAGAGATCTCACCGAGGACCCTTCTCTCCACGTCCTCCAATTGTTTTCTAAGGTCTGTGAACAGAGTCTTGACTTTACCTTTTATCTTAGCTGCCTTGCCCTTTTCTTTTTTCAGGCGTTCTTGTAGATTCTGGATTTTTGTCTCAGCCTCCTTCTTCTTCGAGGTCAGTGTCTCCAGAACCTTTGTCAGTTTCTTCTTCTTCTCTTCAGAGGCTTCATCCAGAGACTGAACTTGGTGGCCATTGTGGTCTCCATCAACCCGACAGTACACACAGATGCACACCTGATCTTTGAGGCAGTAATACTCCAGGATCTTCTTGTGAGTAGAGCATTTTCTGTTCTCCAAGGAAGTGGTGGGCTCAATCAAGACGTGTTCCGGCAATTTGTTGTGGGCTTTCAGGTGTCTTCCACATAAAGAAGCTTCACACAACACACAAGACTTCACAGCAGGTACCGGGCAGTGTAGACAATAGGTGCAGATGACCCCGGCCTTTCCTTTTTGTCCAGGTGGAGGCTGGAAATGCTTCACTATACTTCTCAGAGTAACGTTCCTGCACAGTGATGGCCGCTGATTGAACACTTGCCTGCAGTCAGGGCAGTTATAAACTCTTGACCTCCTCTGTGAATCCAACACACGATCGATGCACCCCCGGCAGAAGTTGTGTCCGCACCTCAGGGTGACGGGGTCTGTGTAGATGTTCAGGCAGATGGAGCAGTTCAGCTCGTCTCTCAGCTCAGCAGACGCCATTGTGGACTGAGCAAGGAAACCGAAACTTGTCTATGAAAGTCAACGTGCTTCCTGTGAGCTCACAGCTTCCAGATTAGGCGGAGACTGTTTAACCCCTGTGAGACAGTGACAGAGAAAGTGGTCAGAGGTCACTATATACTATGTACTAAGTTCTAACAAGTAGGTATCTCATCCAGGGAAAGCTGGATGAGATGCTGCATATGAAGCCCTGGAAAGCTGAGTGGTTTGCTAAAGGAATGTTTAAGTCCTGCTTTGGGGTCTGGATTTTTATGGTCTGATAAGCAGGTTGGTAGTTGGGCCTCTCATTCTCTTCCAGTCCAGTCCAGAGGTTTTCTGCAGCCCTCAATCAGTTTAGATGTTGGAGCTCAGCTCATTACTGGCCTATAAAGGTGGGCATTGTGTGCACTTTAGGGGTAGGCCCTGGTTTGTGGGACGATAACCAGCTGGACATTTGCCGTTGGGTAACGTGTTGTTTTTGCTTCAGGTGGTTGGTAGTATACCACTTGTGTAGTCAGGGAAACTTGCTTAATTAGAACTCATATAAGCGGGGGTTAATTTTTGTGTTGTGCCTGAAGGTAAGGGCTATATGGTTAGGGTGGCTTCACATGTGGCGCAATCCATAGGTGGAAAAATCTGCATCGTAAAGTTCCTCACATGGTCCTTTGGAGTTTCACTCTGTCTTCTCTAAAAACCTGATGTCTTGTGGATTTTGTGAGGCCCAATGTCTGGCCACATAAACCTAAAAATATGCAGATTGTATTTTTTGGTCTGCAAAATGCCAATCTCCAAAATATGGGTGACGGCCGTCTTGCATCCATTTTTTTGTGGACCCATTCAATTCAATGAATCCATGGACCACATTTTGCAGCCAAGCATGGGGGATGTTCTATCATTTGCAGAACGCACATACGGATGCAGAAAGGGTCCGTTTTGAGGTCCACAGATTGCTGATCCATAAAATCCGCATGCGGTCAGAGTGCATTTTTGCGTAGCCATTGTTTTCAATGGGTCCGTGGTCCACATTTTGTGGACGTATTCTATCTTTTTGCAGAACGGATGCGGAAAGATAGAACATGGAAAATCCACATGAACTGCACTTCTGTGCGCATTGACTTTTCTGGTACTTGAAAAAGCTGTGGATTTACCGCACACAAGTCAACAGAGTAAGGCCTCATGCACACGACCGTTTTTTTTTACGGTCCGCAAAAACGGGGTCCGTGATCCGTGACCGTTTTTTCGTCCGTGGGTCTTCCTTGATTTATTGGAGGATCCACGAACATGAAAAAAAAGTCATTTTGGTGTCCGCCAGGCCGTGCGGAGCCAAACGGATCCGTCCTGAATTACAATGCAAGTCAATGGGGACGGATCCGTTTGACGTTGACACAATATGGTGCAATTTCAAACGGATCCGTCCCCCATTGACTTTCAATGTAAAGTCAGGAGTCCCTTTTATACCATCGGATCAGAGTTTTCTCCAATACGATGGTATATTTTAACTTGAAGCGTCCCCATCACCATGGGAACGCCTCTATGTTAGAATATACTGTCGGGTATGAGTTAGATCGTGAAACTCAAATCCGACAGTATATTCTAACACAGAAGCGTTCCCATGGTGATGGGGACGCTTCAGGTTAGAATATACTAAAAGAACTGTGTACATGACTGCCCCCTGCTGCCTGGCAGGTGCTGCCAGGCAGCAGGGGGCAGACCCCCCCCCCCTGTTTTTAACTCATTGGTGGCCAGTGCGGCCGCCCCCCCTCCCCCCCTGTAGTTAACTCTTTGTTGTCCAGTGCGGCCGCCCCCCCTTCCCTCCCCTGTAGTAAACTCGTTGGTGGCCAGTGGGCCCCCCCTCCCTCCCCTGTAGTTAACTCTTTGTTGTCCAGTGCGGCCGGCCCCCCCTCCCTTCCCTGTAGTTAACTCGTTGGTGGCCAGTGGGCCCTCCCTCCCCCTCCTAATTAAAATCTCCCCCCCTATCATTGGCAGCGGAGAGTACCGATCGGAGTCCCCATGGGGCTCCGATCGGTATCCATGGTAACCAGGACGCTACTGAAGTCCCGGTTGCCATGGTTACTTAGCAATTTGTAGAAGCATTATACTTACCTGCGAGATGCGATGTCTGTGTCCGGCCGGGAGCTCCTCCTACTGGTAAGTGACAGGTCTGTGCGGCGCATTGCTTAATGACCTGTCACTTACCAGTAGGAGGAGCTCCCGGCCGGACACAGACATTGCAGCTCGCAGGTAAGTATGATGCTCCTACAAATTGCTAAATAACCATGGCAACCGGGACTGCAGTAGCGTCCTGGTTGACATGGTTACCGATTGGAGCCCCAGCGATTAAACTGGGATTCCGATCGGTACTCTCCGCTGCCACCAATGATAGGGGGGGGGATTTTAATTAGGAGGGGGGGAGGGCCCACTGGCCACCAACGAGTTAACTACAGGGGAGGGAGGGGGGGGGCCGGCCACACTGGACAACAAAGAGTTAACTACAGGGGAGGAAGGGGGCGCACTGGCCACCAACGAGTTAACTACAGGGGAGGGAGGGGGGGGGGCAGCCGCACTGGACAACAAAGAGTTAACTACAGGGGAGGAAGGGGGCGCACTGGCCACCAACGAGTTAACTACAGGGGAGGGAGGGGGGGGGCAGCCGCACTGGACAACAAAGAGTTAACTACAGGGGAGGGAGGGGGCGCACTGGCCACCAATGTGTTAACTACAGGGGGGGGGGCCTAGCACCTGCCAGGCAGCCGGGGGCAGTCATGTACACAGTTCTCAGTATATTCTAACCTGAAGCGTCCCCATCACCATGGGAACGCCTCTGTGTTAGAATATACTGTCGGATCTGAGTTTCAGCTCTGAAAAAGATTTTATGCAGACGGATCCGTCTGTATAAAAGTAACTTACGGCCACGGATCACGGACACTGATGCCAATCTCGTGTGCATCCGTGTTCTTTCACGGACCCATTGACTTGAATGGGTCCGTGAACCGTTGTCCGTCAAAAAAATAGGACAGGATACACGGATCACGGTCTCGGCTGCAAAACGGTGCAGTTTCCGATTTTTCCACGGACCCATTGAAAGTCAATGGGTCCGCGAAAAAAAACGGGAAACGGCACAACGGCCACGGATGCACAGAACGGTCGTGTGCATGAGGCCTAACTGGTATGTGTGAACAGGCCCTTACGCCGTCTGCACGCATTAATTGATTTTATGCAGATTTGCCCCAGACTTTGTGCAGCAGTGAAAATCCACACAAAGAATTGAGGTAGTGTGGATTTCGGAGTCCGCCCCTCAGGACCATGTGGACGGGATTGCGGTGTGTTCACACATGGCGGAAATAAAGGTATAAATTGACCTTGAAATCTAGAGTATGGAAATTTATGCTGCGGATTTTCACTGCAGATTCCGCCGCCACTTCCGCAGCGAAATAACATGGAACTCATGTTTTCTTGCACCCGTATTGTACTACGCTGCAGATATGGCGCCTAACAGGGGTGGCGGCATACGGTGCAGAATACCGCACAAAAGAATCATGTAAATCCAAGCTATTAATTGTGTTTTTGGTGCGGTTTTTGGTGTGGATCTTTCGCACATCTCACCCTTCCACTGAAAAGAGTGAAATCCGCGCAAGAAAAACGCGACAACAATTGACCTGCTGTGAATTTCAGAATCCGCAGATCGGGTCAAGCAAAGTGCAGGTAAGATTTTGTATCTCATTCACTTCTGTATCCACAGAAAATCCACATGAAAAAAACGCACATAATCCGCATCGTGCGCAGCCATGTTAAGTCCGCGTGTATTTTTTATTTTTTTACAAAGCCAGAAGTGAATTCAAAAGGAGTGAGAGCTGTAAAGGGAGGACGTCTTCTTCTCCTCCCCCTGAATCCTGGCTTTGTGTGAAGCTGCCCTTACAGAGAGGGCGGACCTTGCAGACCTTTAGCTATAGGGTGGTCACAGAAGGTTGTAGACTGGAACTTGTAGTCCTCCTCCATTGGCCATAGAGTAAGAACTGATCGTTCCTGCTAGAAACAAACCGAATGTTCTTGGTAATCTCCACTATTGTGAACTTCTCATCCAGCTTTTCCAGAATCAGATAGAACTAAGAAACGGCTGAAGGAATTGGAAATACCTTGATCTAAAGAGGACACTGTGGGGCCTGATGTCCTTCTGACCTCCTGACAATCACTGATCACAATGTGTTCCTGCTGAGATCCCAGCGATCAGTGGTGAAGAGACCAGGCAGTAAGTGTTCAATTTCCCTGCAGCGCCATCACAGGGGAAATCAGGAATTACAGCGCGCGTTCTGTATAATGCAGGACAGGAAAGTAAAGGTCCTCCAGGGTGGGAGACGCCCTTTATACCTTCTGACCATTCTGCCCAAAGATGGGAGTACTAATAGGGTATATATAAAAGACCTCCTTTAAGGAGCTCTTCTCTATATTTCCTAGTGTTTAGTAGAACCCCCCGAGAGAAGATGCGTGGAGGAGACATCATGGGGGGCTACTGCTCCACCAGTGCCTATTGGGCTCACGGAGATGGCCAGTGATCCGCAGTCAGTGAATGGGGCGTCAGCATCATGCTTCAGACTCCTCCTGCAGTTACTTTAGGAACCAGATTCTAGTGATCAGAGAACCCAGGGATCAGACATCATCCATCCTGTGGGTCATAAAGCTCTGCGGGCATCATCATGGGCCAGGTGCTGAGGACTATGGACGGACAGATCTCCTCGGGAGGCACCACCCTGCCATTCACTTCACTGACCACATAATGCTGGAGTTTGTTTTTTTGGGGGTCAAAGAGTATTTTTGACAAAAATACAAATTTATTGAAATATCCATTCACACAATGCACCAATAAGCAGAGAGGAGGAACTCCCAAGACCTAAGCAGAAGACCATCAATCATCTCAGCGTGGACGGATCACTTACTGGTATAGTCCGTCACGTGGGCTCAGGAGGAAGGTTCCAGATTCTCTGACATCTCAGGGAGATATTCCTTAAAGGGGTGATCCCGTGATCAATGTAAAAATGAGAATCAGACAATATATAGAACATGACAACCTTCTCAGGAAGTGTCCTTTCTGCTGCAGCTCTCTCCCTTTCACAGTCCGAGGGTGTGTCCTTTCTGCTGCAGCTCCCAGGGCATGTCCTTTCTGCTGCAGCTCTCCCACCATCACAGTTCAGGCAGCATGTCCTTACTGCTGCAGCTTTCCCCCTTTCATAGCTCAGGGGACATGTCCTTACTGCTGCAGCTCTCTCCCTTTCACAGTCCGAGGGTGTGTCCTTTCTGCTGCAGCTCTCCCACCATCACAGCTCAGGCAGCATGTCCTTACTGCTGCAGCTCTCCCCCTTTCATAGCTCAGGGCGTGTGTCCTTTCTGCTGCAGCTCTCTCCATATTACAACTCAAGGGGCATGTGTCACGGCTGAGGATGGGGAAAACCCTCAGCCGTGCGGTATCAGGAGATGTAAGGTCGCTACTTGGCCAGTAACACAGAATTAGGGAGCAGGTCACCTCCTATCGCATTCCTAATCTGACCCTGACTCCTAGCTGCATGAGCCGCCCTTGAAGGTAGGAGGGCTCATGCTCAGGAACCTTGGATCCCTTCTGACCCTCCGTCGATCCATGAACTAGGAGCTGGGTAGACCACCTGTTCCTCCTGGACACGGAGGAACAGGAGTCTAAAGTGGCCAAGCTACAAAGGGGAACAGAAACAGAGATATGGCAATGACAGGTAAGTGAGACTAGTACCACACTTACCTGCCACAGACACACAACCTGGAACCCACGTGCAAGTGCTGCTGTCCACAAACAACACAAAGGACACCGTACACACAGACATCACACGGGAACCCAGGAAACCATATTCTGCAATAAATAAAGACCAAACAAACATCTTCTAAACACCATACATAAACCTATGACCACAAGGGTGGCCCCCACTGGCAGATGGAATACACAGGAGGCTGCTCCAGCTAACCATGGCTGAAGTACCCCTCAGACAAGTGATATTCACTGAGGCTTTATAGCCCAAGTAGCCACGCCCACACAGACACACCCAGTGTTCACACACACAGAAGGGATTTAACCCTTCCAACACCAGGCAAGGGAAGACGGACTCTTAAAGGGGAATACACACATAAACAAACACACTTCACCTGTTGCCGCGGGCAACGGCGTGCGTGGCAATCATGCCCTGGGGATCAGCCATAGGGCTGAGACACTGCCACCACATGCACACAACACCACACGTTGCCACGGGCAACCAAGTGAAGGAAAGTGTCACAAAACAAACCACTGGCCGTGACACTATGTCCTTTCTGCTGCATATCTTTACCTGCAGCTGTCAAAGCTTTTGCACTACATTTTGCTGGTGGCAGCTGATGGTTGGAACTAAGCATGTGCGACCATCTCAACAATGTTATTGCGGTGGACTTAGAACTAAGAGAAAAAACCAACAACAGGTGGCGCTACACAGTTAATTTCTAGTGGATAACTCAGGGCCTATTGTAACGGTCGCGTACACACACACACAGGGGGAAGGGAAGTGACCACTGCGCTCCACCCTTACCCCTGGCCCTGCCTACTTGCCTCACGAGTCCTAATGACAGGGGACAACTGGACGGCAATCCCTAACTTGGAATAAGTGCAGGGATGACAGACAGACAAACAACAGGACGTTAACGGACCGAGTCAATACCAGGAAAGCTACAAAGTACAAATGGAGCAAGCAGAGAATTGTCAGGAGAAGCCGGGGTCGTAAATACCAGGAGAGACGTGAAGTACCAAAGGAGTCAGCAGAGGATCGTCAGGAGAAGCCGGGGTCAGAATACCAGGAGAGCAGCAAAGTACACAAGGAGCAGGCAGAGGATCGTCAGGAATTCAGCAGGAGGTAAGTACGCCAGGAAAGACCAAATCACAGGTGGAACCTAAATTAACAGGCAACCTGTGGCCAGCAGGCTGCCTGTATTTATAGTGGGGAGTGAGGGTCACGTGACGTGGTCAGCGTCACATGACCGACAGACCAACCAGTCGAGCACCGAGTGATCAGCTCGGCGCTCAAGGCAGACCTAGGAGCAGGGAGCCTCCCAGCTAGTAAAGCCGCCCTGGGAACGAGGTCAAACACAGATCCTCGCTCCCGAAGCTAAGCAGCAGGTCTGCAGGTAATGGGGGACCGAGTGCACCTTCGGAACCCCATTACAGCTGTACTAAATGTTTAATTACTTGCAATTACAAACCGGATTCCAAAAAAGTTGGGACACTAAACAAATTGTGAATAAAAACTGAATGCAATGATGTGGAGATGGCAAATGTCAATATTTTATTTGTAATAGAACGTAGATGACAGATCAAACGTTTATTCCGAGTAAATGTATCATTTTAAAGGAAAAATACGTTGATTCCAATTTTCACGGTGTCAACAAATCCCAAAAAAGTTCGGACAAGTAGCAATAAGAGGCTGGAAAAAGTAAATTTGAGCATAACGAAGAGCTGGAAGACCAATTAACACTAATTAGGTCAATTGGCAACATGATTGGGTATAAAAATAGCTTCTCAGAGTGGCAGTGTCTCTCAGAAGCCAAGATGGGTAGAGGATCACCAATTCCCACAATGTTGCGCAGAAAGATAGTGGAGCAATATCAGAAAGGTGTTACCCAGCGAAAAATTGCAAAGACTTTGCATCTATCATCATCAACTGTGCATAACATCATCCGAAGATTCAGAGAATCTGGAACAATCTCTGTGCGTAAGGGTCAAGGCGGTAAAACCATACTGAATGCCCGTGATCTCCGGGCCCTTAAACGACACTGCACCACAAACAGGAATGCTACTGTAAAGGAAATCACAGAATGGGCTCAGGAATACTTCCAGAAACCATTGTCCGTGAACACAATCCACCGTGCCATCCGCCGTTGCCAGCTGAAACTCTACAGTGCAAAGAAGAAGCCATTTCTAAGCAAGATCCACAAGCTCAGGCGTTTTCACTGGGCCAGGGATCATTTAAAATGGAGTGTGGCAAAATGGAAGACTGTTCTGTGGTCAGACGAGTCACGATTCGAAGTTCTTTTTGGAAATCTGGGAAGCCATGTCATCCGGACCAAAGAGGACAAGGACAACCCAAGTTGTTATCAACGCTCAGTTCAGAAGCCTGCATCTCTGATGGGATGGGGTGGCATGAGTGCGTGTGGCATGGGCAGCTTGCATGTCTGGAAAGGCACCATCAATGCAGAAGAATAGATTCAGGTTCTAGAACAACATCTGCTCCCATCCAGACGTCATCTCTTTCAGGGAAGACCCTGCATTTTCCAACAAGATAATGCCAGACCACATTCTGCATCAATCACAACATCATGGCTGTGTAGGAGAAGGATCCGGGTACTGAAATGGCCAGTCTGCAGTCCAGATCTTTCACCTATAGAGAACATTTGGCGCATCATAAAGAGGAAGGTGCAACAAAGAAGGCCCAAGACGATTGGACAGTTAGAGGCCTGTATTAGACAAGAATGGGAGAGCATTCCTATTTCTAAACTTGAGAAACTGGTCTCCTCGGTCCCCAGACGTCTGTTGAGTGTTGTAAGAAGAAGGGGAGATGCCACACAGAGGTGAAAATGGCCTTGTCTCAACTTTTTTGGGATTTGTTGACACCATGAAATTCTGATTCAACATATTTTTCCCTTAAAATGGTACATTTTCTCAGTTTAAACCTTTGTTCCGTGATTTATGTTCTATCCTGAATAAAATATTAGAAGTTGGCACCTCCACATCATTGCATTCAGTTTTTATTCACGATTTGTATAGTGTCCCAACTTTTTTGGAATCCGGTTTGTACAAAGGTTTTCTGGTCCAGGTGCTGGTTTGAAAACTTTAGATTATTTTTCATGGGAGAACCCCTTTAACGTCAGTGGGAGCCGGTCGCTGGCACCTCCGCTGAAGGACGTTGGCCTGGCCTGCAGTTCACAGGCAGCCGCCTCACCACCAAGAGCCATGACTGAGGCCACCCAATCAGTGGAGGTCTCAACGGTAGTATCTCACCATACACAAAGTACTCCCATCATGCTCCTCCGTAGTCTTCTTTATCTGGACATTCTCTAGGGTTTCTACCACACAAAACCTCTTAGTTTCACAATGGAGTATTTCTATACATAGAAGGCAGCATGGAGGGGCTCGGTGAAGGTGTACAAGTGTCTGATGGGTCACCGAGCTCCTAGAAGGATGTGCGTCCACCTTCACAGTCCAGATCGGTTCCTGATGCATGAGGCAGCAGAACTTCTCTACCTTCATGTATTGATTTCTGATGTGGGACAGACAGCCTTTCATAGCGAGAATCTGATAGCTCAGCTTTACCGAGGTGAGGGCTAGGCGACCACCTATGGTGCAAACTCGCATTTTTATATAAAAAAAAAATAATTATAGTGAATTCTTGAACATCATAGTTCTGATGTCGTTTTTTTTTTGCCTCAAATCGCCTAACTCTGATGGAAGCCACAAGCCAGGCCTAAGGCGGCGATACAGAGCAGCCTCCAATAAATATTAATGTACAAGTCCTAATAATTAGCTGGTCTACGCAGTGAGGGGTGAGTGTCATGATCTGTGGTGGTCTAAGCCTGTGACGAGGTTAATGTCAGGCTCCCTGGTGGTCTAGGACATTGAGGGGGTTAATGTCAGGATACTTGGTAATGTATGGCAATGAACAGGTTAATTTCAGAATGCCTGGTGGTCTATGGTAGCAAAGATGTTAATGTCAGGATCCATGGTGGTCTATGGCAGTGAAGAGGTTAATCTCAGGATCCATGGTGGTCTATGGCAGTGAAGAGGTTAATGTCAGGATCCATGGTGGCCTATGGCAGTGAAGAGTTTAATGTCAGGACCCACGGTGGTCTATGGCAGTGAAGAGGTTAATGTGAGCATCCACAGTGGTCTATGGCAGTGAAGAGGTTAATGTCAGGATCCATGGTGGTCTATGGCAGTGAAGAGATTAATCTCAGGATCCATGGTGGTCTATGGCAGTTAAGAGGTTAATGTCAGGATCCACGGTGGTCTATGGCAGTGAAGAGGTTAATGTCAGGATCCACGGTGGTCTATGGCAGTGAAGAGGTTAATGTCAGGACCCACGGTGGTCTATGGCAGTGAAGAGGTTAATGTGAGCATCCACAGTGGTCTATGGCAGTGAAGAGGTTAATGTCAGGATCCATGGTGGTCTATGGCAGTGAAGAGGTTAATGTCAGGATCCACGGTGGTCTATGGCAGTGAAGAGGTTAATGTCAGGACCCACAGTGGTCTATGGCAGTGAAGAGGTTAATGTCAGGACCCACAGTGGTCTATGGCAGTGAAGAGGTTAATGTCAGGACCCACGGTGGTCTATGGCAGTGAAGAGGTTAATGTCAGGACCCACGGTGGTCCATGGAACAGGTGTCTTCTTCTTCCTGCACTGATCCTGGAGATGACGGGGCGGCTGTGACTCCAGCTCTACTCTACTCTGTCATCAGGCACAGCATTATTCTACCCTACCAGAGGCAGGGTGTAAGAGGAGCAGTAGCATCGCAGGGGGCCAAACAGAGGACATAGGTAGCTCCATCCCTCTGTCAGTCGTTAGTGACCTTGGCATCCGAGGGGTTAAACTACCTGGATTCAAGTTACTTCTGATCCAGGCCATTGTGGTGGGTGTCAGCTGTGTATGGAATGGGCTCAACTTATGATCCCACCCCATACATTCCTTAGCAACCAATGACGTCCATGTCCAAACACTGGTCACTAGGAAACTACAGGAACACTGTGGAAAATCTGATTGTGTCATGCTGGGTGCAGGGCCTGGGGGCGGAGCATGACACCGGATTCTCTATTTGGTGTTCCTGCCATCCCTGACTTATGCAACGCCCCTTCAGGCTGAACACCACTCACATCACAGTTTTTGCCTGGAGTGTTCCTTTAAAGGGCAAAGGAGTCGTTGCCGATACATCTAGAGGCCCCGCCTACTGTGCAATGGCCACGCCCTCTGTACTTTGATTGACAAGACCAGATGTAATGATGTTTTCACAGCCTGGCCCTGTCAATCAAAGTGCAGAGGGTGCGTCGGTTACAGAGAGAGCTGAGCCCTATAGGTGTAACGGTAACGCCCTTGTTGCTCCTAGAGGCTCATTTGCATATATAAAAACTTCATTTTTCTCACCAATGAGGGCACATACACTGCGTGCAGAATTATTAGGCAAATGAGTATTTTGACCACATCCTCCTCTTTATGCATGTTGTCTTACTCCAAGCTGTATAGGCTCGAAAGCCTACTACCAATTAAGCATATTAGGTGATGTGCATCTCTGTAATGAGAAGGGGTGTGGTCTAATGACATCAACACCCTATATCAGGTGTGCATAATTATTAGGCAACTTCCTTTCCTTTGGCAAAATGGGTCAAAAGAAGGACTTGACAGGCTCAGAAAAGTCAAAAATAGTGAGATATCTTGCAGAGGGATGCAGCACTCTTAAAATTGCAAAGCTTCTGAAGCGTGATCATCGAACAATCAAGCGTTTCATTCAAAATAGTCAACAGGGTCGCAAGAAGCGTGTGGAAAAACCAAGGCGCAAAATAACTGCCCATGAACTGAGAAAAGTCAAGCGTGCAGCCGCCAAGATGCCACTTGCCACCAGTTTGGCCATATTTCAGAGCTGCAACATCACTGGAGTGCCCAAAAGCACAAGGTGTGCAATACTCAGAGACATGGCCAAGGTAAGAAAGGCTGAAAGACGACCACCACTGAACAAGACACACAAGCTGAAACGTCAAGACTGGGCCAAGAAATATCTCAAGACTGATTTTTCTAAGGTTTTATGGACTGATGAAATGAGAGTGAGTCTTGATGGGCCAGATGGATGGGCCCGTGGCTGGATTGGTAAAGGGCAGAGAGCTCCAGTCCGACTCAGACGCCAGCAAGGTGGAGGTGCAGTACTGGTTTGGGCTGGTATCATCAAAGATGAGCTTGTGGGGCCTTTTCGGGTTGAGGATGGAGTCAAGCTCAACTCCCAGTCCTACTGCCAGTTTCTGGAAGACACCTTCTTCAAGCAGTGGTACAGGAAGAAGTCTGCATCCTTCAAGAAAAACATGATTTTCATGCAGGACAATGCTCCATCACACGCGTCCAAGTACTCCACAGCGTGGCTGGCAAGAAAGGGTATAAAATCAAGAAAATCTAATGACATGGCCTCCTTGTTCACCTGATCTGAACCCCATTGAGAACCTGTGGTCCATCATCAAATGTGAGATTTACAAGGAGGGAAAACAGTACACCTCTCTGAACAGTGTCTGGGAGGCTGTGGTTGCTGCTGCACGCAATGTTGATGGTGAACAGATCAAAACACTGACAGAATCCATGGATGGCAGGCTTTTGAGTGTCCTTGCAAAGAAAGGTGGCTATATTGGTCACTGATTTGTTTTGTTTTTGAATGTCAGAAATGTATATTTGTGAATGTTGAGATGTTATATTGGTTTCACTGGTAAAAATAAATAATTGAAATGGGTATATATTTGTTTTTTGTTAAGTTGCCTAATAATTATGCACAGTAATAGTCACCTGCACACACAGATATCCCCCTAAAATAGCTAAAACTAAAAACAAACTAAAAACTACTTCCAAAAATATTCAGCTTTTATATTAATGAGTTTTTTGGGTTCATTGAGAACATGGTTGTTGTTCAATAATAAAATTAATCCTCAAAAATACAACTTGCCTAATAATTCTGCACTCCCTGTATGAACATGGGACCAACACAGATGTCTTCAGCTGCCAAGCGCACATGTAACAGGTTGGGCCAGTGTCAGAGGTACAAAACTGCTGACAGATGCCCTTTAACCGCCTCCGGACCGCCGAACGCAGCGACGCGTCCTGGAGGCGGTCGATTCATTCCTCCTGGACGCATATACGCGTCCTCTCGCGAGACGTGAGATTTCCTGTGAACGCGCGCATTCACAGGATCGGAAGGTAAGCGAGTGGATCTCCAACCTGCCAGCGGCGATCGTTCTCTGGCAGGCTGTAGATGCGATTTTTTTTTAACCCCTAACAGGTATATTAGACGCTGTTTTGATAACAGCGTCTAATATAACTGGTCCTCTGGTGGTCCCTTTTGTTTGGATCGACCACCAGAGGACACAGGCAGCTCAGTAATAAGTAGCACCAAACACCACTACACTACACCCCCCATGTCACTTATTAACCCCTTATTAACCCCTGATCACCCCATATAAACTCCCTGATCACCCCCTGTCATTAATCACCCCCCTGTCATTGATCACCCCCCTGTAAGGCTCCATTCAGACGTCCGTATGTTTTTTACGGATCCACGGATACATGGATCGGATCCGCAAAACACATACAGACGTCTGACTAGAGCCTTACAGGGGGGTGATCACCCCATATAGACTCCCTGATCACCCCCCTGTCATTGATCACCCCCCTGTCATTGATCACCCCCCTGTAAGGCTCCATTCAGACGTCCATATCTTTTTTACGGATCCACGAATACATGGATCGCATCCGCAAAACACGTACGGACATCTGAATGAAGCCTTACAGGGGGGTGATCAATGACAGGGGGGTGATCACCCCATATAGACTCCCTGATCACCCCCCTGTCATTGATCACCCCCTGTCACTGATCACCCCCCTGTAAGGCTCCATTCAGACATTTTTTTGGCCCAAGTTAGCGGAAATTTTTATTTTTTTTCTTACAAAGTCTCATATTCCCCTAACTTGTGTCAAAAAATAAAATCTCACATGAACTCACCATACCCCTCACGGAATCCAAATGCGTAAAATTTTTTAGACATTTATATTCCAGACTTCTTCTCACGCTTTAGGGCCCCTAAAATGCCAGGGCAGTATAAATACCCCACATGTGACCCCATTTTGTAAAGTAGACACCCCCAGGTATTCCGTGAGGGGCATATTGAGTCCATGAAAGATTGAAATTTTTGTCCCAAGTTAGCGGAAAGGGAGACTTTGGGAGAAAAATAAATAAATAAATAAATTTCCGCTAACTTGTGGCAAAAAAAAAAATTTCTATGAACTCGCCATGCCCCTCATTGAATACCTTGGGGTGTCTTCTTTCCAAAATGGGGTCACATGTGGGGTATTTATACTGCCCTGGCATTTTAGGGGCCCTAAAGCGTGAGAAGTAGTCTGGGATCCAAATGTCTAAAAATGCCCTCCTAAAAGGAATGTGGGCCCCTTTGCGCATCTAGGCTGCAAAAAAGTGTCACACATCTGGTATCGCCGTACTCAGGAGAAGTTGGGGAATGTGTTTTGGGGTGTCATTTTACATATACCCATGCTGGGTGAGAGAAATATCTCGGTCAAATGCCAACTTTGTATAAAAAAATGGGAAAAGTTGTCTTTTGCCGAGATATTTATCTCACCCAGCATGGGTATATGTAAAATGACACCCCAAAACACATTGCCCAACTTGTCCTGAGTACGGTGATACCACATGTGTGACACTTTTTTGCAGCCTAGGTGGGCAAAGGGGCCCACATTCCAAAGAGCACCTTTAGGATTTCACAGGTCATTTTTTACACATTTTGATTTCAAACTACTTACCACACATTAGGGCCCCTAGAATGCCAGGGCAGTATAACTACCTTAAAAGTGACCCCATTTTGGAAAGAAGACACCCCAAGGTATTCTGTGAGGGGCATGGCGAGTTCCTAGAATTTTTTATTTTTTGTCACAAGTTAGCGGAAAATGAGGATTTTTTTTTTCCTTACAAAGTCTCATATTCCACTAACTTGTGACAAAAAATAAAAACTTCCATGAACTCACTATGCCCATCACAAAATACCCTGGGGTGTCTTCTTTCCAAAATGGGGTCACTTGTGGGGTAGTTATACTGCCCTGGCATTTTAGGGGCCCAAATGCGTGCGAAGTAGTTTGAAATCAAAATTTGTAAAAAATGACCTGTGAAATCCGAAAGGTGCTCTTTGGAATGTGGGCCCCTTTGCCCACCTAGGCTGCAAAAAAGTGTCACACATCTGGTATTGCCGTACTCAGGAGAAGTTGGGGAATGTGTTTTAGGGTGTCATTTTACATATACCCATGCTGGGTGAGAGAAATATCTTGGCAAAAGACAACTTTTCCCATTTTTTTTATACAAAGTTGGTAATTGACCAAGATATTTATCTCACCCAGCATGGGTATATGTAAAATGACACCCCAAAACACATTGCCCAACTTCTCCTGAGTACGGAGATACCAGATGTGTGACAATTTTTTGCAGCCTAGGTGGGCAAAGGGGCCCACATTCCAAAGAGCACCTTTAGGATTTCACAGGTCATTTTTTACACATTTTGATTTCAAACTACTTACCACACATTAGGGCCCCTAGAATGCCAGGGCAGTATAACTACCCCACAAGTGACCCCATTTTGGAAAGAAGACACCCCAAGGTATTTCGTGATGGGCATAGTGAGTTCATGGAAGTTTTTATTTTTTGTCACAAGTTAGTGGAATATGAGACTTTGTAAGAAAAAAAAGAAAAAAGAAAATCATAATTTTCCGCTAATTTGTGACAAAAATTAAAAAGTTCTATGAACTCACTATGCCCATCAGCGAATACCTTAGGGTGTCTACTTTCCGAAATGGGGTCATTTGTGGGGTGTTTGTACTGTCTGGGCATTGTAGAACCTCAGGAAACATGACAGGTGCTCAGAAAGTCAGAGCTGCTTCAAAAAGCGGAAATTCACATTTTTGTACCATAGTTTGTAAACATTATAACTTTTACCCAAACCATTTTTTTTTTATCAAAGACATGTAGAACAATAAATTTAGAGAAAAATGTATATATGGATGTCATTTTTTTTGCAACATTTTACAACTGAAAGTGAAAAATGTCATTTTTTTGCAAAAAAATCGTTAAATTTCGATTAATAACAAAAAAAGTTAAAATGTCAGCAGCAATGAAATACCACCAAATGAAAGCTCTATTAGTGAGAAGAAAAGGAGGTAAAATTCATTTGGGTGGTAAGTTGCATGACCGAGCAATAAACTGTGAAAGTAGTGTAGGTCAGAAGTGTAAAAAGTGGTCTGGTCATTAAGGGTGTTTAAGCACTGGGGGCTGAGGTGGTTAAGGAGAACACACATGGTGTAAACTATTATGAGAACATTTTTGCATTTATAAGCTTCCAACATCTTCATCAACAACATCCAGAGTCAATAACATGAAGTTCTGCCCACACAGAGCCCTCCGTGGTATCAAAGGAGAGAGGAACATCCAACTATGGAACTATGGAGGTCCATCAATCATCTGTACAAGACAAGGTTGGAAGTCAGGACCCTCTAGTCCTAGGATGGAGCTCTATGGTGAGAAGCATTGGCACTTTATTTATCATCCCCCTTAACCCTTTCTTACTTCTGACAATGCTTTCTCCAGAGTACCATGATAACACAGGTTCAAGCAGATAGGACAACTCTTCATACATGATGCCACTCCTTGGCGGTGCTAATGGGGTCATGCTCCGATTTCGAGAATACCCAACATAGACGTTAGAATGTTCCAGTGTACTTAGTGCAGGGAGAGACGTCAGCAGGCGCTAGGGACAGTGCTAGGAAAGACTTCATTGTGCTGAAAAAACTATTTACAAGTTCAGGGAAAGATTACTCAAGGTGTAGGGAAAGGACAGGGAGGAATCATTCCACAGCATTTCTGTAGAACAGGGTTCAGAGAGGTTACAGCCTGGGTAATAGGAACAATCCTATTACACCTTGCTGCACTGACTGGGGATCCTAATTGCCATTATACAGCTCTGTAATTCCAGCAAACTGTTCTTGTTATTGGGGTGAAAGTTCTGTGTGATGCAGCCATTACCAGGGGTTATTACAAGGAAATATTTCTACATCTTATTTGCCCTTGTGCGGTGCAGTTATATGTTCTATAGGATTTTTTTGCTTGTATTAGTGGGAAAAAAGGGGCTTATTAGCCGTTGTGTGGCGAAGTGAGAAAATGACGGCCCTTTTTGCCGTGTATAAGTGGCAAAAGTAAAATATATTTGCCGGTCAGCAGTGCAGTTATATGCAGTGGCGTGCCTAGGGTGTTTGGCACCCGGGGCGGGTCCTTTCTCTGGCACCTCCCCCCCCTCCCAATACTTGACCACATACCTGTTACATCCAGTGACATCTCCTGTCATGTAGACCTTCTCTTTCCTCTTCTCCTCCGTTTGACCCAGACCGCCATGACAAATTCTTTCTGCCGCATCTCGTCTCTACAGAGTTTGTAACACAGACACGTTAGATTTCTCAGTTTTTCCATCAACAGCCCCCCCCCCCCATCCTGGTGTCCCCACAGTGTCATTCTGCTGCCACCCCCAGTATTGTGCCCGTTGTGCCCCCCAATGCCCCAGGTACTATACTGCTGAAAAAATAGTGACCCCCGTAGACATAATTGGGGTCATTCATCAAACTGGTGTAAAGTAGAACTGAATTTCCAAAAGAGCTGTCAAAGATGAAAGGTGGAATCTGATTGGTTGCTATGGGCAACTAAGCCAGTTCTACTTTACACCAGTCTGATAAATTACCCCAAATGTCCCTATAGAGTCCACAGCAGCTGTAATGTCCCCTAGAGACCCCAGTAATAATACCGCCCTCTATTGTGCTCCAGGTAATAATCCCTGGATAGTGTCCCCAGAAATAATAGAATTGCCCCTACAGTGCCTCCTCATTAACAACACACTGCCCCCATATAGTAATGTCCCCCACACTGCCCCCACACAGTGATTTCCCCCACACAGTGATTTCCCCCACACTGCCCCCATATAGTAATTTTCCCCACACAGTAGTTTCCCCCACATTGCGCCATATAGTAATTTGCCACCCACATAGTAATCCCTCCCATAATAATTTGCCCCCACACAGTATCCCACCATATTTTTCCCCCACATGTCCTCCTGTGTCTCCCCCCCCGTGTCGCCCAAATTTGGCACATAAAATAAAAACAAAAAAAATTAACTAAAAGCTAAATACTCGCCTATGTCCAGGCGCTTGCTCGCAGAGGAAGGCGCAAAAACTTCACTGTGCTGCTGCGTCCTGGCACAGGCGCTCACGATGACGTCATCATGCACGCCTGCGCTGGGATTTCACTACCGTATAGGCCTCAGGCCTACTAGGCCTGAAGCCTATGGCGATGATCGGCGGCGGGGCAGGGAACTATGCGCTACCGTGAGCGTCAGCGCGCCAGCAATGAACGCTTCCATCTGTATTGATGGAAGCGCTCATTGCTTCTGGCACCCCCTGAGGGCTGGCACCCGGGGCGGAGCGCATCCCCCGCCTCCCCCCTAGGCACGCCACTGGCTATATGCTTTAAAGCCTTTTGTGGAGTGTATAAGAGGAAAAAATAAATATATATTTGCCGTTCAGCGGTGCAGTTATATGTTCTAAGGCCCTTTTTTTCCATGTATTAGTGGCACAAAAAAAGTATTTGCCGTTGTGTGGTGAAATAAGAAAATTACAGACTTTTTTGGGGTGTTTTAATTTCCTTTTTATTTATTGATTTGATCTAGCAGTATGTCAGATAGAGAAGTGCCAGGCCCTGCACAGGGGATTGGCAGAGGCCTAAATATTTTTGGCGCAGGCAGATGTCGCAGTAGAGTAAGGGGGAAGGGGTGGCAGCAGTAGTCACAGCGAGAGGACTGAGCTCCCGGTGTTATCTAGCAGTCATGTCTTGACCAGCAACCCCACGGTTCTTGAATGGTTGACTCAGTCATCTACTTCGTCCCAACTGACATCAGACACCCCCAGCCAAGAGTCAGTGGGTTCGTTTTTTGTTAAGCTGCTGGAGGAGGTGAACATGGCCATATGTAGAATCTGTGGGCAGAAGGTGAAGCGTGGCCAGGGTGTCAATGTTGGCACCACGGCCCTGCGTCAACATATGCTGCGTTGCCATAAAGTGGCCTGGGAGAACCGTGACTCCGATGTGGTGGTCCAGCCTGCCGCAGCAAACCGCAGCATCAACCAGTGGCATGCAACCGTTTCAGGCAGTCAAGGCTCCATCACCTCAGCCGAAGGGAGCTGTCTGTCCTTCCCATCATCTGCTGGTCCTGATGCTCCTGTCATTCAGTCAGCAATTGATCACCGAAGTGATTGCCAAGAGACAACAGTATGCGTGCACTCATCCAACGGCGCAGAAGCTGAATGTGCTCCTGTCCAAGTTCCTGGTGTTGCCGTCCCTCCCTTTCCAAGTGGTGGACTCTGCACTTTTCAGAAAACTGATGGCTTGTGCCGAGCTGAGGTGGAGAGTCCCAAGCCATCATTTATTTGCCAAAAAGGCAGTACCAGCCCTGCACACACATGTAGAACAGAAGGTGGGCCAGTCCTTGAGCCTGTCGGTGTCTGCCAAAGTGCACTGCAGCGCCGACGTGTGGAGCTGTAACTACGATGAAGGACAATACATGTCCTTTACGGCCCACTGGGTGAATGTGGTTCATGCACAGCCACACCAGCAACTTGGCCAGGTAACGCCGCTTCCGCCTCCACGTTGTCACGCCATTGGTCCTGCGACAATGTCCGCCTCTGCCTCCTCATCCTCCACCGTGTCCTCAGCTTCCACTGCAGGGAAAATTCACAGTGCCCCTCCAACATACCACATGTGCAGGGCACGGCGGTGTAACGCTGTTCTGCAGGTCTTTTGCCTGGGCAAACGGAGTCACACAGGGGAGGAACTGCTCCATGTCCTTCATCAAGAAATCGAATCCTGGCTTTCTCCGCGACAACTCAAAATCAGAACCATGGTGACCGACAACGGGAAGAACATGGTGTGTGCCCTGCATCAAGGAGGGCTGAGCCATGCGTCCTGCATGGCACACGTGTTTAATCTGGTTGTCAAGTGGTTCCTGAAGTCTTCCACCCATCTGCAAGATATCTTAAAAAATGGCCAGGAAACTTTGCATGCACTTCAGCCTCTCGTTCACCGCAAAGCACACCCTCCTTAAGCTGCAGCGGCAGAACGGCATCCCCCAACAAAGGCTGATATGCGACGTTTCCACCCGTTGGAATTCCACCCTCCATATGTTGGACCGACTATACGAACAGAGAAAGGCCATAAACGATTTCTTGATGATACAAGCGGACAGGAGTACTCCTCTGTGTAACTTTGATGTCAATATAACAAAATAATAGCAAAGACAGGTGCACTCTGCGGTCTTACTAAACTCTCAAACTGATTTTAAAATTGAGAGATTAGCCAACATATCCTACGGTGTAGGACATGTCTGAGCCCGAGCACCACGCCAAAGTTTCTCAAGTAGCTCGGGAACCTAACACTCACCTACCTGTGCCATATGGGCATTACCAGGAGCCAGTGGGCATATTACAGGAGCATGAGGCCGACTCACAGACAACTCACCAGTTACCTCCAGCATGTGACCATGCTAGCAATGGGAGGAGGGAGGAGTCTGCGAGTCCCACTCAAGACTGTCTGATAAGGCCCAGGCCTCACAGGTGCACCTAAATGTAGCCTGTAGATGGAAAACAGGCACATTTAAATTGGAGTTTATACACCTCCAGGCATCTCTATAAATACAAACTGAAAAGAATGGCGTGGTATTAAACAAGCAGGAAGTGCTCAAACCCACATGCGGTTGTGCATATATATAGGGGAGCAATTCCTGCACTTGTGGCCTGTTGCTAATGACGATCCCCAGTGAGTCGGCCCCATGCTCCTGTAATTTGCCCACTGGCTCCTGGTAATGCCCATATGCACAGGTAGGTGAGTGTTAGGTTCCCGAGCTACTTGAGAAACCTTGGCACGGTGCTCTGGCTCAGACATGTCCTACACCGTGGGATATGTTGGCTAATCTCTCAATTTTAAAATCAGTTTGAGGGTTCAGTAAGGCCGCAGAGTCTTTGCTATTATTTTGTTATATTGATTATCACATCCACATAATTGCTATCTTGTGTAGGATGTCTATTGTGGTTCACTGCGGGCATTTTTGCTGGGGATCGTCATTAGCAACGGGCCACAAGTGCAGGAATTGCTCCCCTATATATATGCACAACCACATGTGGGTTTGAGCACTTCCTGCTTGTTTAATACCACGCCATTCTTTTCAGTTTGTATTTATAACTTTGATGTCAGCCAGTGGCAGCTCATGCGTGACACCTACTATTTTCTCAGGCCCTTTGAGGAGGCCACGTTATTTGTCAGTCGCCAGGACTACGGGATGAACAACTTTATTCCACTGCTTCATGTCCTGGAACAGATGCTGCTAAATCTGGCTGGTGGACTGGAGACGAGGCGCCTAGATCTCACGGCCACATGAGCCCTGTGAGGACTGAACTGGAGGAGGAGGAGGACATTGGAGCACAAGCAATGTGTAGCGAAATGGGTGGTTTTCACACACAGGTGACAGGAGAGGAGGAGCAGGAGCAGCCAGAGGAGCTACAGGGCGATGAGGAAGATGAGGCAGAGGACCCAGACACACCATGGCAGTATGCAGTGGAGATGGAGGCAGGGAGTCCCTCCGAGTCACGTCGTGGTCATGGTGCTGTGATTCCCTTTGGCCCTAGAATAATGCCAAGTGTTCAGAGGCCACGTACCCTGAACTCGAAAAGTTCTGAGGACATAGTTGACTGGCTAACACAGGACACCCAATCTTCTACAGCTTCCGCTCTGAACCTTGACGCACCATCCTCCTCCAGCTCAGCTTCGGGCACCTCTCAAGTTACCACTCGCCCGCCTGCCGCCACCACCAACACTAGCACCACAGCCGCTTCACTTGATCTGTCAGAGGAGTTATTTACACATCAGTTGGAAGAAATGAGTGAAGTGCAACCATTATTGCCAAAGGATGTAGATAACAGGGATATGTCTCAGTCAGGCAGCATTACACACATGGACGTACAGTGTGATGATGATGATGTTGTACCCGCTGCTGCTTCCTTTGCTGAGTTGTCAGATACAAGTGAAGCGGTTGATGATGACGATGTGTCCGTGGATGTCACGTGGGTGCCCGCTCAAAGAGAAGAAGAACAGGGGGAAAGTTCAGATGGGGAGACAGAGAGGAGGAGGAGACGAGTTGAAAGCAGGGGGAGGTCGTCGCAAGGAGCTAGTGGCACAGTCAGACAGCATGTATCGGTACCCGGGGTTAGCCAGACAGCACGCCAATCAACACATGCTGTTGCCACCACCAGAATGCCGTCATTGCAAAGCTCAGCAGTGTGGCATTTTTTTTTGTGTATCTGCCTCTGATAACAGCGATGTCATTTGCAACCTGTGCCAAAAGAAACTGAGTCGTGGGAAATCCAACACCCACCTCGGTACAACTGCTTTGCGAAGGCACATGATCGCACATCACAAACGCCTATGGGATCAACACATGATGAGTACAAGCAGCACAGAAACTCAAAGCCTATCAAACTAACCCTAACCCATCCAGCTCTACTACACAGACCATCCAGCTCTACTACACAGACCATCTAGCTCTACTACACCGACCATCCAGCCCTTCTACACCGACCTTCCAGCTCTACTACAACTATCTAGCTCTACTACACCGACCATCCAGCCCTTCTACACTGACCATCCAGCTCTACTACACCGACCATCCAGCTCTACTACACCGACCATCCAGCTCTACTACACCAGCCATCCAGCTCTCCTATACCGACCATCCAGCTCTCCTACACCGACCATCCAGTTCTACTACACAGACCATCCAGCTCTCCTACACCGACCATCCAGTTCTACTACACAGACCATCCAGCTCTACTACACAGACCATCCAGCTCTACTACACAGACCATCCAGCTCTCCTACATCAGCCATTCAGCACATATCTGAGACTACAGTTCAGTTACTTCAGCACTGACAACCACCCTGCTACACCAGCAGTGTTTAACCTACCTGCTCTTCTACGCCAGCGCCACCTACCATTGTCAGCTTTACTGCATAAGAGGTTTAGTGGATCCACCTCACCAGGTGAAAGTGTAACAGAAAGCTTAGGTCCTGGATCCTTTACTGAAGAACAAGAAGACCCTCATCTTTAGAGAGTCAGAGTCCACGTGACCCCGCCAATTCCTTTCTGCAGAGAGTGCACATGAAGTCACCACCTGACCAATAGCCATGACTGAGGCCACCTTAATCAGTGGAGGTCTCAGCTATGAAATCTCACCAGTCACAAAGTACTCCCATCATCCTCCATATATTTATCTGGGGCGATCTGTAGGCTTTCCACCACAAACCCTCTGGGCTCAGTACAAGTGTCTGATGGGTCACCGAGCTCCTAGAATTGTGGTGGCTAACCTCCGGCACTCCAGCTGTGGTAAAGCTACAACTCCCAAGATGTACACTTGCTTGGCTGTTCTCAGAACTCCATAGAAATGAATGGAACATGGAGTCAAAGTTTCACCACAGCTGGAGAGCCGAAGATAAGCCATCACTGTCCTAGAAGGATGTGAGTCCACCTTCATAGTACAGATGGATTCCTGGTTTATGATGGGACATGTAGTAAGGCATCAGAACTTCTCTACCTTCATGTATGGATTACCTACATACAATCCTGATGTGGGACAGACAGACTTTCATGGCGTGACTCAGCCCGACCACCCAGCCTCCTGATCTTTGGCCTCCATGCATTGGAAATGATGACCTGAATGGAATATAAACGTGCTTAAAGTGGTTGTCTAGGACTTTGATGACTTCTCATCAGTACAAGTAATCAATTTTCTGATTATTGGAGGTCGACCTTCCACCACCCCTAGCAGTCACCTGTTGGCTGGGGTCTTGGTGGTCATGCCCATCAGTTCCTTCGCCTTTGTTCGGCTCAGTCCACTTGAAGTGAATGGGATTGAGCTTCCGTACCAAGCACAGCCGCTATGCAATCTGGAACCAAGTCTATAGTGTTAGGAGGTGAGAGGGTCACCTGGTGATGGGTAGGTCAGTGATGTGGTCACACTAAATAGAGGAACATGCTGGCTCCAGGAGATTCTGGCAACAACCCAACCAATCTCATAGGGACCTCAGTGTGTTCTGGGTGGGCAAACCTCTATAGCAAAACTGTCTAAACTGAGGGCAATAAAAACAAATGATGGTAATAATCTAAGTTTATTTGGCAACATTATCTGAACATTGTATGGCAGTATTATCTGAGCACAGTCTGACTGTATTATTATATCATTCTATGGCAGTATTATCTCAGCAGAGTGTATGACAGTATTAAATGAACTTCTAAAGCTGTATTACTTGATCACTGTATGGCAGTATTACTTGAGCAAAGTATGGTGGTTTTACGGGAGCACTGTATAGCAGCATTATATCATGGTATGGCAGTATTATTTGACCACAGTATTAGTTGAGCTTTGTATATCAGCATTATTATAGCATTGTATTGCAGTACTAGTTGGGCACACTGTATAGCACTATTAGTTAAGTAATGTATGGCAGTGTTACTTGAGCACATTGTATGGCAGTATTATTTGAGCACTGTATGGTGCTATTAAGGCTACTTTCACACTTGCGTTTGGGGTTCCGCTTGTGAGATCCGTTTGAGGGCTCTCACAAGCGGCCCCGAACTGATCCGTTCATCCCCAATGCATTCTGAATGGATAAGGATCCGTTCAGAATGCATCAGTTTGGCTCCGTTCCGCCTCCCTTCCTCTCTGGAGGCGGACACCAAAACGCAGCTTGCAGCGTTTTGGTGTCCGCCTGGCCGTGCGGAGCCAAACGGATCCATCCTGACTTACAATGCAAGTCAATGGGGACGGATCCGTTTGACGTTGACACAATATGGTGCAATTGCAAACGGATCCGTCCCCATTGACTTTCAATGTAAAGTCAGGAGTTGAATATACCATAGGATCGGAGTTTTCTCCAATCCGATGGTATATTTTAACTTGAAGCTTCCCCATCACCATGGGAACGCCTCTATGTTAGAATATACCATCGGATTTCAGTTAGATCGTGAAAACCCAGATCCGACAGTATATTCTAACACAGAGGCGTTCCCAAGTGATGGGGACGCTTCAAGTTAGAATATACTAAGAACTGTGTACATAACTGCCCCCTGCTGCCTGGCAGCACCCGATCTCTTACAGGGGGCTGTCAATTAAACCCTCAGGTGCCGCACCTGAGGGGTTAATTGTGCGTATCATAGCCCTCTAAGAGATCAGGTGCTGCCAGGCAGCAGGGGCCAGACCACCCCTCCCCCCCAGTTTTAAATTCATTGGTGGCCAGTGCGGCCCCCCCTCCCAGTATTAAAGTCATTGGTGGCCAGTGCGGCCCTCCCTCCCCTGTATTAAATTTATTGGTGGCCAGTGCAGCCCCCCCCTCCCTCCCCAGTATTAAATTCATTGGTGGCCAGTGCGGCCCCCTCCCTCCCCAGTATTAAATTCATTGGTGGCCAGTGCGGCCCCCCTCCCTCCCCAGTATTAAATTCATTGGTGGCCAGTGCGGCCCCCTCCCTCCCCAGTATTAAATTCATTGGTGGCCAGTGCGGCCCCCCTCCCTCCCCAGTATTAAATTCATTGGTGGCCAGTGCGGCACTGGCCACCAATGAATTTAATACTGGGATGAATTTAATACTGGGGAGGGAAGGCCGCACTGGCCACCGATGAATTTAATACTGGGGAGGGAAGGACGCACTGGCCACCAATGAATTTAATACAGGGGAGGGAGGGGGGCCGCACTGGCCACCAATGAATTTAATACTGGGGAGGGAGGGGGGCCGCACTGGCCACCAATGAATTTAATATTGGGAAGAGAGGGGGGGCCGCACTGGCCACCAATTAATTTAAAACTGGGGAGGGAGGGGGGTCTGGCCCCTGCTGCCTGGCAGCACCTGATTTCTTACAGGGGGCTATGATACGCACAATTAACCCCTCAGGTGCGGTACCTGAGGGGTTAATTGTGTGGATCACATCACCCTGTAAGAGATCGGGTGCTGCCAGGCAGCAGGGGGCCGTTATGTACACAGTTCTTAGTATATTCTAACTTGAAGCGTCCCCATCACCATAGCAACGCCTCTTTGTTAGAATATACTGTCGGATCTGAGTTTTCACGGTGTGAAAACTCAGATCTGAAAAAGCTGTTATGCAGACGGATCCGTTCTGAATGGATGCAAGCGTTTGCATTATAGTTGCGGATCCGTCTGTGCAGATACCAGACGGATCCGCACCGAACGCAAGTGTAAAAGTAGCCTTAGGCATGTATATGTGAATATACTGCTGCCTGTCTACTACTGGTTATTTATGGTCATGTCCGACTGCTGCTCCACCCATTGTTGAGCGCCCCTATTCAACGTCACCATACAGGTCTCTGGTAGGTAACATTTAGCCTCAGCTGGGATCATAAACTGTGGATCGGTGCCCAGGACCTTCTTGTCATCTAGTGCAGAGCTCCTCAACTCCAGTCCTCAGGGCCCACCTGCCTGTCATGTTTTCAGGATCTCCTTAGTATTAGGTAGGTGATATAATTAGTGTTAATGCATCAGGACCTCCCACAGGTGTTCATTCTGTGGAATATTCTCAAATTATGACCGGCAGGTGGGCCCTGAGGACTGGAGTTGAGGAGATGGGTGTTGACCTGCTCCGTGCATTATTGTGGCTCATCTGTAACTGCAGCGAAGAATCTTCTCATTTCTTAAACCTTTCTATTTTGTCATATTCCGTTCTGCTTGCAGCTCTTTGACCATCATATATCGGGTACAGCACAGGACATCATCCACAGGAAGGCCGGCCCTGCTTACATCGTCAGATATTCAAGTTCAGACAATAGGACAACTATTAGAAGTGAAGATCCCTAATCTTCAAGAGAAATACAGGTGAGTCCTTCAGCCTTTTATTTAGTCAGTGCAGTGACCCCAGAACAGGGGACTTACAAAGTGCTATTGTTATTTGATGCATTGTACACACCCAGCATGGGTTTGTTTGAATTAGTCGGGGTTAACAATCCTGAGTCTGCCCCTGTAGGAAGTTAGGAGATGGACCTAGGTCCGCCCCTTGCTCACTCAGCTTGTTTTTTTACCTGAGGAAGTTACACTAGCCGAGAACCTTTATGTCTGAGAGAACTGCAGAGCTCCAGGAAAAGAGAAGGAAAGAACTAAGAGGTCCAGAATCTGCATGGCCGAGCATTGGACTCAGCAAGGTATTTGTTGTTTAAGGCTGATAGAAACGAGGGGGACATAGCTAAGGCACCCTTTACCCTTGGACACGGTCCAGGCCTGTTATATCTTAATCCTGTACACCTCAGCTGGGAATTACAACCACTATTGCAAGAACTTTATTACCAACCTTAGATTCCTCAGAGAGAGAGAGACTTGGCGAGATGGAGTACTACAACTAGGGATGAGCAAATCGACTTCGGATGAAACATCAATTCGCAGGACCTCCGTACAGTATTAGAATGTATCGGCTCCGATAAGCAGAAGTTATTTCTTCGCTAAGTCTTGCGATACTAACTTCATAAATTAATTTTTACTATAAAAAAAAACATTTTCCGGTTCGGTTCCAAGGTACCACTCATCAGAGCCAATACATTCTAATACTGTACGGAGCTTCTGCTCCGTACAATATTACAACAAAGTTTTGTGCGAATCGACTTTGGATGTTTCCTCCGAAGTCGATTCGCTCCTCCCTAACTACAACCCCCACCCTGGCTTATATCTATACATTGTTATCTGGGAAAATCTGCACTGAGAATTGTTTTGAGACTTTTGGATGTACTACAACTCCCATTCTGTTTATCTTCTACAACTGGTCTGGTTACTGATTCCATGAACATGCACTGACCACAGCACCTACATCTCCTGCCTTGCACCCTCACCAAATCCACAACACCAAGGGCACCTTAACTACCATCAGGCAGAAGACCCAACATTAGGGTGTTCCCCTGTCGTCTGCTCCACTTCTCTAGGGCCACAGCATCAGGACTATCTGACCAAAGGAAAAGCATAAAGGGGCTTAGTGAAGGTGGCAGTGAAAGTGTGCAGGTGTCTAACAGGGACACCCAGCTGGTAAATGGACAGCTGCCCAGCCTCGTAAGCCAGATACACCCCAAACTTCCGACAACATGAATTACAGGACAAATAGACAACGTTACTCTCATGAACAGCTAAACACTGGTTAGATTTCCTCTGAAAAGTCCAGGAGGCCCCATAGACACCATTTTCATAAGGGTAGGTCACACCAAACCTCCAGGTCCCCAGATCACTGGTGTCCACCTCCCAGTAATGTTGGCCAGATGAAAAACTCTGAGTACTTAAAACCTCATTTTCAGGAAACCTCTCTGGGCAATCTGGAACTTCTTCGTCTTCATAAGTCAATGATGCCGTCTTCAAGTTTTCTGATGTACATAGATTATTAGCAGCCATATTAACATCCAGCGAGAGGTCCACAGGGTCCAGCAAAAACAGCCAGGGATTGACATGGGATGTCACATTAGATACTTGTTGATGTATGGACTTCTTGATCAGGTCCTCATCTAGGCCACTTGTATCTTCAACCTTCTGATCACAAAGATCGTCATCATCCTCTTGACCCCAATTGTTTTGACATTTTGGGTCTTGCAAGACAGTTATGGGATCAGTCATCTTACACAACTCCTAGATTTCACCCATTTTCTTGGACAGATGGTTCTTCTTTATCTCCAGCTGTTGGATCTGGTCCAAGATGAAGACTGATACCTGCTTTTCCTGTCCAGAGATCTCACTAAGGACCTTTCTCTCCACGTCCTCCATTTGTTTTCTGAGGTCTGTGAGCAGAGAGTTGACGTTACTTTTTATCTTAGCTGCCTTGACCTTCTCTTTTTCCAGGCGTTCCTGTAGATTCTGGATTTTTGTCTCAGCCTCCTTCTTCTTAAAGGTCAGTGTCTCCAGAACCTTTGTAAGTTTCTCTTTCTTCTCTTCAGAGGCTTCATCCAGAGACTGAACTTGGTGGCCATTGTGGTCTCCATCAACCTGACAGTAAACACAGATGCACATCTCATCTTTGAGGCAGTAATACTCCAGGATTCCATTGTGGGTGGAGAATTTTCGGTTCTCCAGGCAAGTGGTGGGCTCACTCAAGGCATGTTTTGGTGATTTGTTGTGGACTTTCAGGTGTTTAACACACAGAGAAGCTTCACACAACACACAGGTCTTCACAGCAGGTACCGGGCAGTGCAGACAGTAGGTGCAGATGACCTCGGCCTTTCCTTTCTGTCCTGGTGGAGGCTGGAAATGCTTCGCTATACTTCTCAGAGTAAAGTTCCTGCACAGTGATGGCCACTGATTGAACACTTGCCTGCAGTCAGGGCAGCTATAAGCTCTTGACCTCCTCTGTGAAAACAACACACGAACGATGCACCCCCGGCAGAAGTTGTGTCCACAGCTCAGGGTGACGGGGTCTGTGTAGACGTTCAGGCAGATGGAGCAGATCAGCTCGTCTCTCAGATCAGCAGACGCCATTGTGGACTCTGCAATGAAACAAAAAATTTTCTATAAAAACCACAACGTTCTTCCTGTGAGCTCAGGGTTTCGAGATGGTTGGAGACTCTTTAACCCTTTACAGATCAGGTAAAGGTTACAGACTTTTTTGTAAGGTGCAGCATGAGGTTTCCTAGGCTACAGCCCACACAGTTAAAGGGGTTGTGCACTCATTTCTATGAACTCTCAGACTAGCCAGATTGGCGTTGCTGATCAGGCTTCCTTGATCCCTAGGTGCTGGGCCTTGGCTCATTCGCTTCCAGGCCTCCGCTGCTTGTCTTGGGTTTCTCCATTAAAACTTTTATCTTGATACCGCTGCAGCCAATCACTGGCCACAGTGGAGATCACATGACCATTTAACATAATGCAAGGAAAGCAGTGGTCAGTTATTGGCTGTAACGGCGTCAAACATTATGTTTTCATTCAGGGACTCAAGGCAAACAACGGGGGCTGGGGAGCAAACGATCCGGGACCCCGCACTGGGGATCAGGTAAGTAGGATCACCAACAAAGGTCCTGCCAGTCTCAGAAATTAGTGTATACAAACCCTTTAAGGAGTTAATTTTTTGAGGGTGTTTCAAACCAGTATTCTTCTATATGCGACACAGAATGGGTTAAAATAAACTAACCCCACTGCACTCCTTAAAAGAGGGGTTGTCTCATTACAGACAATGGGGGCTTATCGCTAGGGTGTGGCCCCATTGTCTTATAGGTGCGGGCCCACCGCTGGGACCCGGACCTATATCGAGAACTGAGCCCTGAAGGTGGGTGCACTGCGCATGCGCAGCCGCCCTCCATTCATTTTCTATGGGGCCGCCGAAAATAGTTATGCAGCCAGGTGCCCCCCTATATGTTAGTTATGCCCCCTATATATACTAGTTAGAGCCAGGTGCCCACCCCATATACTATTTATGCAGCCATGTGCCCCCTATATACTAGTTATGCAGCCATGCCCCCCCTATATACTAGTTATGCAGCCATGTGCCCCCTATATACTAGTTATGCAGCCATGTCCCCCTCCCCTATATACTAGTTATGCAGCCATGCCCCCCCATAAACTAGTTATGCAGCCATGTCCCCCCCTATACTAGTTATGTAGCCATGTCCCCCTTCCCTATATACTAGTTATGCAGCCATGTCCCCCTATATACTAGTTATGCAGCCATGTCCCCCCTATATACTAGTTATGCAGCCATGTCCTCCCTCCTATATACTAGTTATGCAGCCATGTCCCCCCTATATACTAGTTATGCAGCCATGTACCCCCTATATACTAGTTATGTAGCCATGTCCCCCCTATATACTAGTTATGTAGCCATGTCCCCCCTATATACTATTTATGTAGCCATGTCCCCCCCTATATACTAGTTATGTAGCCATGTCCCCCCCCCTATATACTAGTTATGTAGCCATGTCCCCCCTATATACTAGTTATGCAGCCATGTCCCCCCTATATACTAGTTATGCAGCAATGTCCCCCTATATACTAGTTATGCAGCCATGTCCCCCCTATATACTAGTTATGCAGCCATGTCCTCCCTCCTATATACTAGTTATGCAGCCATGTCCCCCCTATATACTAGTTATGCAGCCATGTACCCCCTATATACTAGTTATGTAGCCATGTCCCCCCTATATACTAGTTATGTAGCCATGTCCCCCCTATATACTATTTATGTAGCCATGTCCCCCCCTATATACTAGTTATGTAGCCATGTCCCCCCCTATATACTAGTTATGTAGCCATGTCCCCCTATATACTAGTTATGCAGCCATGTCCCCCCTATATACTAGTTATGCAGCCATGTCCTCCCTCCTATATACTAGTTATGCAGCCATGTCCCCCCTCCTATATACTAGTTATGCAGCCATGTCCCCCTATATACTAGTTATGCAGCCATGTACCCCCTATATACTAGTTATGTAGCCATGTCCCCCCTATATACTAGTTATGCAGCAATGCCCCCCCCTAACTATACTAGTTATGTAGCCATATTCCCCCTATATACTAGTTATGTAGCCATGTCCCCCCCTATATACTAGTTATGTTGCCATGTCCCCCCCTATATACTAGTTATGTAGCCATGTCCCCCCTATATACTAGTTATGTAGCCATGTCCCCCCTATATACTAGTTATGTAGCCATGTTCCCCCTATATACTAGTTATGTAGCCATGTCCCCCCTATATACTAGTTATGTAGCCATGTCGCCTATATACTAGTTATGTAGCCATGTCCCTCCTATATACTAGTTATGTAGCCATGTCCCCCCTATATACTAGTTATGTAGCCATGTTCCCCTATATACTAGTTATGTAGCCATGTCCCCCCTATATACTAGTTATGCAGCCATGTCCTCCCTCCTATATACTAGTTATGCAGCCATGTCCTCCCTCCTATATACTAGTTATGCAGCCATGTCCTCCCTCCTATATACTAGTTATGCAGCCATGTCCTCCCCCTATATACTAGTTATGCAGCCATGTCCTCCCCCTATATACTAGTTATGTAGCCATGTCCCCCCTATATACTAGTTATGTAGCCATGTCCCCCTATATACTAGTTATGTAGCCATGTTTCCCCTATATACTAGTTATGTAGCCATGTCCCCCCTATATACTAGTTATGTAGCCATGTCCCTCCTATATACTAGTTATGTAGCCATGTCCCTCCTATATACTAGTTATGCAGCCATGTCCTCCCCCTATATACTAGTTATGCAGCCATGTCCTCCCCCTATATACTAGTTATGTAGCCATGTCCCCCCTATATACTAGTTATGTAGCCATGTCCCCCTATATACTAGTTATGTAGCCATGTTTCCCCTATATACTAGTTATGTAGCCATGTCCCCCCTATATACTAGTTATGTAGCCATGTCCCTCCTATATACTAGTTATGTAGCCATGTCCCTCCTATATACTAGTTATGCAGCCATGCCCCCCCCTATATACTAGTTATGTAGCCATGTCCCCCTATATACTAGTTATGTAGCCATGTCCCCCCTATATACTAGTTATGTAGCCATGTCCCTCCTATATACTAGTTATGTAGCCATGTCCCTCCTATATACTAGTTATGCAGCCATGCCCCCCCCTATATACTAGTTATGTAGCCATGTCCCCCTATATACTAGTTATGTAGCCATGTCCCCCCTATATACTAGTTATGTAGCCATGTCCCCCCTATATACTAGTTATGTAGCCATGTCCCCCCTATATACTAGTTATGTAACCATGTCCTCCCTCCTATATACTAGTTATGCAGCCATGTCCTCCCTCCTATATACTAGTTATGCAGCCATGTCCTCCCTCCTATATACTAGTTATGCAGCCATGTCCTCCCCCCTATATACTAGTTATGTAGCCATGTCCCCCCTATATACTAGTTATGTAGCCATGTCCCCCCTATATACTAGTTATGTAGCCATGTCCCACCCTATATACTAGTTATGTAGCCATGTCCCCCCCTATATACTAGTTATGTAGCCATGTCCCACCCTATATACTAGTTATGTAGCCATGCCCCCCCCTATATACTAGTTATGTAGCCATGTCCCCCCTATATACTAGTTATGTAGCCATGTCCCCCCCTATATACTAGTTATGTAGCCATGTCCCCTTTCCCTATATACTAGTTATGCAGCCATGTCCCCCCTATATACTAGTTATGTAGCCATGTCCCCCCTATATACTAGTTATGCAGCCATGTCCCCCCTATATACTAGTTATGCAGCAAGGTGTCCTCTCAAAGGAAGTTAAACATCATAACTATAAATCCTCCCTGGCTCCTCAGCCCCAGCAGCGCGGTGCACAGTTACATGGGGCTGCTGTGTAGGAGGACGAGCCGAACCCCTCTTGCTCCACAGACCAGCAGCCATGACTCTACATCGCTGGTTGTGGTGACTGGTGGAGAGCAGACTGCTTCACCATTACTGTCAGCGGGGAGAAGGATAGAAGAACATGGGGGAATAGCAGCCGAGCGCTGGAGGGGAGGGGGGAGGGGAGGCTGACAGGACCGCGGCCATGTACAATACCTACTGAACTGACGGGGGGAGGGGAGGCTGACAGGACCGCGGCCATGTGCAATACCTACTGAGCTGACGGGGGGAGGGGAGGCTGACAGGACCGCGGCCATGTGCAATACCTACTGAACTGACGGGGGGAGGGGAGGCTGACAGGACCGCGGCCATGTACAATACCTACTGAGCTGACGGGGGGAGGGGAGGCTGACAGGACCGCGGCCATGTGCAATACCTACTGAACTGACGGGGGGGGAGGGGGGGAGGGGAGGCTGACAGGACCGCGGCCATGTACAATACCTACTACTGAGCTGACGGGGGGAGGGGAGGCTGACAGGACCGCGGCCATGTGCAATACCTACTACTGAGCTGACGGGGGGAGGGGAGGCTGACAGGACCGCGGCCATGTACAATACCTACTGAGCTGACGGGGGGGAGGGGAGGCTGACAGGACCGCGGCCATGTGCAATACCTACTACTGAGCTGATGGGGGGAGGGGAGGCTGACAGGACCGCGGCCATGTACAATACCTACTGAGCTGACGGGGGGGGAGGGGAGGCTGACAGGACCGCGGCCATGTACAATACCTACTAGGGGAATCCAACTACTGGAGGCGGGAAACAGGATCCGACAGGAGCCCAAGAGACACACGCTGCAGACGTCTGCAGGCCGAAGACCCGCCCCTCACACTAGGTGGGCGGGGTTTGGGTTCCCGCGTCTCGGGCTCCTGTCGGATTTCTGTTTCCCGCCTCCAGTGTGGGGGTAGGGAGATCTCATGGCCATATTTTCTGTTAAATATATATATAAATCCATGATTATTTATCTATAAATTTATCCACACTTTGCCTATGGAGATCTCATGGCCATATTTTCTGTTACATAAATATCTATTTAACCGCCTCCGGACCGCCTAACGCAGGATCGCGTTCCGGAGGCGGCAGCC